>NC_133327.1:378319916-378619916 GCF_042186555.1 Aquarana catesbeiana
AGAACGGGGTTTCAGTCTGTGATTGTAGATTTAACTAGCAATGTTGCACTGTTTAGCAATAAACCTAAAATAGCCAGTGCTGGTCATGAAAGCAGAAACCTTTTTTAGTGTTAATTAAAAATGAGAGAGCAAGTTGCTTGCCAGGATTGTAGATCCTACAAATGAAGTGCTGGAAACCTACATTTTTTAAAACTCTATGCACATCCATCCTTCCTTCCTGTATGAATGTTCCAGTGACCAACCTGATATGGCACCTGCATCTCACAATGCAATGGGATTGCCATAGAGCAGCAAAAGTAAAAGTATTTTTGGAAGCCGTACAACATTTAGTTGGCATGAAAACAAAGGCTATTGGCCTCCATCCTAGCAAACCATGTAATATGATTAATTTGTGTAAAATGGGTCAAGTTTACATCTTCAGGCTGAAATCTTCTTCAGCATTGACTGGGATTTCACAGTAAGCCCTTAAAGGCTTGAATGAGGAGACACTCTGAGCATCTCTTGTCTTGGGGTATTGCCCCATGTAAGTCTATGAAGGCAACTAGGTGGGAGGTCCCTAGGGTATTTTATGTTAGGGAACAAAGAAGAATAGACAAATGTATTTTATTCTAGCAATACTAGGGACGTCGGTTCGAATGCCAACCATGACATTATCTACCTGGAGTTTGCATGTTTTCCCCGTGCCTGTGTGGTTTACCTCCAGGTACTCCAGTTTCCTCCCACACTCCAAAGACAAGCTGGCAAGTTACCGGTAATTGGATCCTGTCTAAATTGGCCTTAGCATGTGTATGTATAAAGGTGAGTTAGGGATCTTAGATTGTAAGCTCCTTGAGGGCAGAGACTGATATGAATGTACAATATATATGTAAAGCACTGCGTAAATTGACAGCGCTATATAAGTATCTGTAATAAATAAATAAATGTGAACTTGTCCTTCAGCTGTACAGATTTACATCTTGTTTAAAGACTACTAGTACTTTGTTCATTCTAACATCATTGCACAATGTCAGTTTTGTTCATTAGGCTGCCAACGCTGCTTTCATTGTTTAGTAAAGATTAAAATTATATGGACATGGATTAATCACCAAGAGATTTTGTTTTTGATTTATACAATACCAAGCCATCCAATAAAAGTTAATTAAATAGCTAATATAAAATGGACACAAAGCACTAAAGAATCAAAGTACATGCCTAAAATTCTCCTGACACTTGTATAAATGACCTCCAAATGTTTTTAAATGATTAGCTAAGTATTTTTGTTAAACAATTACTTTGCTACATTCAAGGTGCTTGTGCATGTACTTTTTAAACTTTAGTATCATTTGTTAAAATATAAAATATACTTCATCTGTCTTTTTTTTTTTTGATGGCACAAAAATATGTTATTTACAGATGGGGATAGACATTTTTCATCATCTTCTTAATAGTAAGTTGCAAGTCATGATTGCCAATAAAAACACTCACTAGCTGAGCTAGTACAAAGCATTTCCCAACAATGGATTTACAATACTGATACATAACAAATATATGTGTCAATTTTATTTTCTAGTATCTAATATTTGTGAGACACTTTTTTTATATAATTGGCATTGCTATTGTTTTCTAAATGATTACAGTCTACAGTGCCTTGAAAAAGTATTCACACCCCTTGACATTTTCTACATTTTGTCATGTTACAAACACAAATGTAAATGTATTTTTTTGGGATTTTATGTGACAGACCAACACAAAGTGGCACATAATTGTGAAGTGGAAGGAAAATGGTAAATGGTTTTAAACATTTTTTACAAATAAATATGTGAAAAGTGTAGCATGCATTTATATTCAGCCCACTCAAGTCAATACTTTGTAGAACCACCTTTGCTGCAATTGCAAGTCTTTTTGGGGATGTCTCTACCAGCATTGTACATCTAGAGAGTGAAATTTTTGCCCATTCTTCTTTCAAAAATAGCTTAAGCCCTGTCAGATTGGATGGAGAGCATCTGTAAAAAGCAATTTTTAAGTCTTGCCACAGACTCTCAATTGGATTTAGGTCAGGACTTTGATTGGGCCATTCTAACACATGAATATGCTTTGATCTAAACCATTCCATAGTAGCTCTGGTTGTATGTTTAAGGTTGTTGTCCTGCTGGAAGGTAAACCTCCACCCCAGTCTCAAGTCTTTTGCAGACTCTAATGCCGCATACACACGGTCGGAATTTCTGACAACAAATGTTTGATGTGAGCTTGTTGTCGGAAAACCCGACCGTGTGTATGCTCCATCGGACATTTGCTGTTGGAATTTCCGACAACAAATGTTTGAGAGCTGGTTCTCAAATTTTCCGACAACAAAAATTGTTGTCAGAAATTCCGAGCGCGTGTACACAATTCCGACACACAAAAAACTTAATTTTTCTTGGCTCGTCGTACGTCTTGTATGTCACAGCGTTCTTGACATTCGGAATTTCCGACAACATTTGTGTGACCGTGTGTATGCAAGACAAGTTTGAGCCAACATCCGTCGGAAAAAAATCCACGGTTTTGTTGTCGGAATATCCGATCGTCTGTACATGGCATAACAGGTTTTCTTCGAAGATTGCCCTGTATTTGGCTCCATCTATCTTCCCATCAAAGCTGACCAACTTCCCTGTCCCTGCTGAAGAAAAGCTTCCCCACAACATGATGCTGCTACCACCATGTTTCACGTTGGAGATGGTGTGTCAGGGTGATGTGCAGTGTTAGTTTTCTGCCACACATAGCGTTTTGCTTTTAGGCCAAAAAGTTCAATTTTGGTCTTATCTGACCAGAGCACCTTCTTCCACATATTTGCTGTGTCCCCCACATGACTTTTAGCAAACTGCTTCTCTGATTAATGCTTGTCTTGCCCAGCCTGTCAGTTTAGGTGGACTGCCATGTCTTGGTAGGTTTGCAGTTGTGCCATACTGTTTCCATTTTCAGATGATGGATTGAACAGTACTCCATGAGATATTCAAAGCTTCAGATCATTTTTTTATAACCAGACCCTGCTTTAAACTTTTCCACACCTTAATCCCTGACCTGTCTGGTGTGTTTCTTGGTCTTCATGATGCTGTTTGTTCACCAAGATTCTCTAACAAATCTCTGAGGGCTTCACAGAACACCTGTATTTATACTAAGATTAAATTACAGAAAGGTGAACTATTTATTAATTAGTAGCAATGGGCCGAATGGACCCCTGTTCAGTTTGCACCAGAACTTTTGAACACCATGAAAGTTCGAACCCAAATAACAAACCCCATTAAAGTCAATGGGACCTTTATGTCAAAAATCAAAAGTGTCCATTTTGAAGGCTTATATGCAAGTGATTGGGCATACAATGGTTATAGGGGTCCAGGTCCTGCCCTGGGGGACATGTATCAATAAAAACAAAGTTTGTGAAAAACGTCATGTTTAAATGAGCAGTGATTTTTTTATTTTTAAAGTGAAAGCATAAAAATGAAAAATTCCTTCCAATATAGTGCCTGGGGGGGTCCCCTTAGTCTACCTGTAAAGTGGCAGATCTGTACCATGTCTAGAATCTGCTGCAGCAATAATTGTATTTATAAAGCAAAAAAAATGACATTTTCCCTGTAAGTTGCCTTTATTTTGCTCAGAAACAGCTGGGGAGCCAGTGTGTATGATGAGGCCACAATGTAGTGCACTGAGAACAAGATTAGAGATTTTTTGGTTACATTCTGTTGTGGCGCCTTCCCACCGTAACCCTATAGAGGTACTCTTGATGAAAGCAAGAATTGGCCTTGCTGTAAAAAATTGCAATTATATGCACCTGTCAAACAGGTGCAGAAAAATTACTCTTTGGGTGTGGGGGGCGCCTTCCCACCGTAACCCTACAGAGGTACTCTTGATGAAAGCAAGAATTGGCCTTGCTGTAAAAAAATGAAATGTTATGCACCTTTCAAACAGGTGCTGAAAAATTGGTCTTTGGGTGTTAATTGTGCCCATGAAACATATACCAAAAACATTCTTCCAGATGAAATGATTGAACACCATCAAAGCTAGGCAGCCTTGAAGTCCTGCAGAGACTCCACATCCCAAAAAAAAACTTAATCAGTGACATCAGGGGCTACATAGCTGGTAATCCAGGACTGATTCATTTTTATAAAAGTCAAACAGTAGACTGAATCTTTGGACAGACACGTTCTATGATCAGTAACGAAACCTCCTGCAGCACTGAATACCCATTCTGAAAGCACGCTGGATGCAGGGCAGCCCAACAACTCAATAGCATACGGGGCAAGTTCTGGCCAGTGGTCTATTCTCATGACCCAGTAAGTCAGTAGATCATCAGCTGGAAAGCTCTTCATCTCTGTTTTGGCCCCGAGGTAATCGTCCACCATGTGATGCAGACGCTGCCAATGGGATGTGGAAGCTGACAGCCCTGGACGGCAAGGACTAAAAAAATTCTGAAAATGCCTCACTTAGGTGGACGCCTTCTCCAGCGCTCCTCTATTGACTGACAGAAGACTCAAAACAATGTTTTCCACCACACTGTAACCTACTGGAGTCAGGAAAAACGTTCAATAAAATCCTCTTTAACGTGTCCTCAAGAGATTTTATCTTCTGCACTCTCTGTGGGGATGGGAGAGGTTCTGAGACCTTCCCCTTATAACGGTGGTCAAGGAAGGTTGCCAACCAGTAACCATCCTTCTCCTTTATGCCACGTATTCTTGGGTCCTTTCGCAGGCTTTGAAGCAAGGGGTTGCCCATGTGCCTCAAATTTGCCGAGGCTTGAGAAGCAGACTCTTCGGGGTCACTCAGGATGACAGCATCTGGAACTTCCTCCTCCCAGCCACGTACTACTCCCAAGGGTCCTGGGGTTGGAAAGCCATCGCTTACAGATTGATGCATGTCTTCCTCTTCTTCGAAGCCTATCAAAGTGCCATAATCCTCCTCCTCAACCTCCCACCCTCTCCCCCTGTGTGTTCTGTGACATAGGAATGATGGTGTCTGGATAAAGTGGGCCTTGAGAGGAAGGAAGTCCTCTTTTTCCTCCTGTTGCTCTGCCTCCAGTGCCCTGTCCATAATGCCATGCAGAGACTGCTCCAGCAGGAACACAACAGGGATTATGTCACTGCTCACCATCCTTGTAGCCTCCTCAAATGGTTACAGTACAGTGCATGCATCTTTAATGATCAGCCATTGGCGTTTGGAAAAAAAGCTGAGATGGCCTGAGCCTGTCCTGCTGTACTGGCACAGATATTCGTTGCCTGCCCTCTGCTGCATGTATAGCCGCTGCAGCATTCCCAAAGTTGGGTTCCACCTGGTGGACATGTCACAAATTAGGCTATTTACCGGCAGGTGGAATTTCCACTGAATTTCAGCCAACCGAGCACTGGCTGTATATGAACGCCTGAAATGGCTACAGACTCTTCTGGCCTGTTTTAATACATCTTGCAACCCTGGGTACATACTTAGGAAATTCTGCACCACCAAATTGAGGACATGTGCCAGGCATGGCACATGTATCAACTTTCCCTGTCTAAGGGCGGACAGGAGGTTTGAGCCATTATCCGACACCACAATTCCTGGCTCCAGCTGGCATGGTGTGTACCACCTCTGGGCCTGTTCATGCAGAGCTGCAAGAATCTCTGTTCTGGTGTGGTTACTGTCCCCAAAACACACCAGCTGAAGCACTGCATGGCTTCTTTTAGCCTGGCTTATATAATAGCCCTTTGAATGCTTAGGGGAAACCTGATGTTCATAGGACAATTCTGCAGAAGAGGGCATGGAGGTGGCGGAGGAAGAGGGGGTAGAGCTCACAGGTCTGGCATCATCACCACCAGCTGTATTGAGCCATGGGGGCACAACAAGCTGCAGCACCAAGCCCTGTCCTGCATCCTTGAGTTGCAAGCAGCATTACCCAGTGTGCTTTGAATGAAATATATCGTCCCTGCCCATGCTTGCTGGACCACGTGTCAGCAGTAAGGTGAATTTTACAGCTGACTGCCTTGCCCAATGATGCCAGAACATTCCCTTGCACTTGATGGTAGAGAGATGGAATAACCTTACGTGAAAAGTAGTAGCAACTGGAAACCTGCCATTGTGGTACAGCACATTGTGCAAATTCATGGAAGGGGGCAGAATTCACCAGGCTGAAAGGCAGAAGTTGGAGAGCCAACAGCTTTGACAAGCTTGCACTCAAATGCTGGGCATGTGGGTAGCAGGGACTGTATTTTTTTTCCGCTGCATCAGATGGGGCAGAGAAATTTGCCGGCAACAGTCTACAGCTGGTGGTGTACTGCTGGCAAATGTGCTGCTAGGACCTGCTAGCACCGTGTGCTATACCATCATCGCTGTCAGTGGAGGCTGCTGAAATGTAATACTCTGTATCGCGGGGCAGAGTGAAATGGGTAAGGAGGAGGGACAGATTTGTGCCCCCTTTGTGTGGCTTTTAGGTGCTCTTGCCAACAGGCTAAGTGGTTGGACGTTAAATGCCTTGTTAGGCATGTGGTACCCAAATGGTTGGTGTTTTTGCCACGTTTGATGTACCTGAGACACAGTTTGCAGATAGCAACAGTACGACCTGCTGCAGATGTGCTGAAAAAGGCCCAGACAGCTAAACTTTGGGGAGTGGGCCGAGAGAGAATAGCTGCAAAACGTGATGGAATAGGGTGGCTGCTCTCTACTCTTTCTTGATGTTGGCCTCCTTGGGGTTGTGCTGCCTCACCTTCAGTTTCCTCCTCTGCTCTATCTGGCACCCAAGTCGCATCAGTGACCTCATCATCATCATCTCAATATCCTCCATCTTCATCATTACCACTGGAGACAACTTAGCAATACGCTGCGGCTTGGAGAACATGAATGCCAGTTTGTCTACCAGTGTTCCTCAGTCTCTCTAGGCTCATGTTCCTGTCATCCTCAACCTCAGAACTAACATCTGAATCCAGTAATGGCTGGGCATCATCAAGGAGCAAGTGGCTGATGCTGTGGTCAAATAACTCAACTGACTCCACAATGGATGATGTTGAGGCTATGGCAGGAATAGATGTGGACAAGGAGGCAGGTTTATCCACTCTGGCAACTGCAGGGGACTGCACACTTGTCTCTACTTGTGTGACAGAGGATGATGAGGATGAGGAAGGTTTAGTAAGCCAGTCCACCACCTCCTTTGCATGCTGTGGCTCGATAGCATGGCAAACTCACTAAACAGAGGAAATGATGCCCTACCCGAGGACTGACCACCACGTCCACCTTTGCCTGTGGACACATTTGTTGCTGGCCCCCTTACAGTACCAAGGTAACATCTGCCTCTCCTTGTTGTCCTCCCAGACATTATTGGGAGGGAGGGGGCGTGCGTATAAGCAAATGTAAAGAAGAAGTTGAAATCTGTATGTAGATGCACTTTAATCAATGTAAAGAGGTGTTTGGTGCAATTTAATTTGAGTACTCACACTACACAGACACACTCCACGGATACACTATAATATACTGCAATACAATGTGCCCAACATACAGTGATGCACGGAATTATATGGCGTTAAACTGGCAGTAATGCACACAAAACTATATGGCATTAAACTGGCAGTAACGCACACAGAACTATATGGCGATAAACTGGCAGTAATGCACACAGAACTATATTGCTTTAAACTGTCAGTAATGCACACAGAAGTAAATGGTGTTAAACTGGCAGTAAGGCACAAAACTATATGCCGTTAAACTGGCAGTAACGCACAAAACTATATGGCGATAAACTGGCAGTAATGCACACAGAACTATATTGCTTTAAACTGTCAGTAACGCACACAGAAGTAAATGGTGTTAAACTGGCAGTAAGGCACAAAACTATATGCCATTAAACTGGCAGTAACGCACAAAACTATATGCCGTTAAACTGGCAGTAACGCACACAGAACTATATGGCAATAAACTGGCAGTAACGCACACAGAACTATATGGCAATAAACTGGCAGTAAGGCACAAAACTATATGACGTTAAACTGGCAGTAATGCACACAGAACTATATGGCATTAAACTGTCAGTAACGCACACAGAACTATATGGCGTTAAACTGCCAGTAATGCTCACAGAACTATATGGCATTAAACTGGCAGTAATGCACACATAACTATATGGCATTAAACTGGCAGTAATGCACGCAAAACTATATGGCATTAAACTGGCAGTAACGCACACAGAACTATATAGCGTTAAACTGACAGTAACGCACATAGAACTATATGCCATTAAACTGGCGGTAATGCACGCAAAACGATATGGAGTTAAACTGGTAGTAACGCACACAAAACTATATGGCATTAAACTGGCAAATGCACACAGCAGTATATGGAGTTAAACTGGCAATCAAATAGACGGTATTCAATCGTTACTACACTGACGCTATCTGAACTGTCCCTACTCTAGCTATACACTAATGCCAAGATTACTGACATGGTCTCACTACACTACACTGAAATTATATGAGCTGTCCCTACTCTACACTAATGTATGTATGAATAACATGGTCTCACTACACTACAGTGAAACTATCTGAGCTGTCCCTACTCTAGCTGCACACTATGCAAAACTGAATGATGGTCCTCCTCACTACATTCACACTATTTCTAGACTCAGAGGCGGCTCTCTAATTAGGCAAATTAGGCAGTCGCCTTAGGCCTTGCACTCACAGGGGCCCAGCGACCACCAAATTTGCCTGACCCATGTGTGTGAGACAGGGAATATCTCCCGGTCAGTATCCCCAAGCTAGCGGGATGAGTGAGCTACTACTATACACTACAGCGCTGCTATATGACCAGCGCCGCGTAGACCTGAAGTCTCCTCTCTCTGCCTCCCTCGGCACTCTCCTGCACCCCCTCTTTCAGTATCCTCAAGGCTCCAGCGCTGCCTGAGGACAGATTATAGAGGCAGAGCTGTCGGCCGCTGCTGAACCCAGGAGGGTTGGATGCAAGCACGGACATGCAGGAGTTCGTTTTGTCAGGTGTGGAGGGAGGTGAGCTGGCAGCTTTATGGGAGCACTTGCAACTTGTATGCAGGGACTTGAGATGGGGGAGGGGCGGTGAGAGCAGTGTCTGCAGCACAGTAGGAGGCCAGTCCTGGTGCTGTGCTGCTAACTTCAGTTGCTCATACACTCCGCACCCCTCTCATATACATACTACCCCCCATACACTCCGCACCCCTTTCATATACATACTACCCCCCACATACACTCTGCATCCCCCTCATATACATACTAACCCCCATACACTCCACTCTCCTCTCATATACCTACTACCCCCATACACTCCGCACTCCTCTCATATACATACTACCCCCCATACACTCCGCACCCCTCTCATATACATACTACCCCCCATGCACTCCACACTCCTCTCATATACATACTACCCCCCATACACTCCGCACTCCTCTCATATACATACTACCCTCCATACACTCCACACTCCTCTCATATACATATTACCCCCATACACTCCACACTCCTGTCATATACATACTACCCCCCCATACACTCTGCACCCCTCTCATATACATGACTCAGGAGAATATCAAAGCATTAAAACAATACGATACCAACAATAGAGAAGTGGTCTGGCTTAAGGAGAACAATTGGATCCCAAACCACAAAGAAAAGGAGAGTATGACCAGGAAAACAAGACATTTGATACACAAATGGAACAAACTCGGAGTTGAGGAATTAATCCTCTATCGGCACTCTGGAACCCGAAAACAGCTAGTTCTACCAGAAAAGCTAAAACCATTAGTCTTAAGAAATCTTCATGATGACATGGGTCACATTGGCACTGATAAGGTAAACCACCTAGCACGTGAGTGATTTTACTGGCCATTTATGCAAAGAGACATTGATGAATATGTGCTTAAGAAGTGCAACTGCTGAAGAAGTGCACGCAAAACTATATGAAGAAGTGCACGCAAAACTATATGACATTAAACTGGCAGTAACGCACACAGAACTATATGGCGTTAAACTGGCAGTAACACACGTAAAACGATATGGCGTTAAACTGGCAGTAATGCACACAGAACTATATGGCGTTAAACTGGCAGTAATGCACACAGAAGTATATGGAGTTAAACTGGCAATCAAATAGACGGTATTCAACCGTCACTACACTGATGCTATCTGAACTGTCCCTACTCTAGCTATACACCAATGTCAAGATTACTGACACGGTCTCGCTACACTACACTGAAACTGTATGAGCTGTCCCTACTCTACACTAATGTATGTATGAATGACACGGTCTCACTACACTACAGTGAAACTATCTGAGCTGTCTCTGGCGTGGGGCCCCCCAAAAATCCATACCAGACCCTTATCCGAGCATGCAACCTGGCAGGCCGCAGGAAAAGAGGGGGAAAAAGAGAGCGCCCCCTCCTGAACCATACCAGACCACATGCCCTCAACATGGGGAGGGTGCTTTGGGGTAGCGGTCCCCCCAAAACACCTTGTCCCCATGTTGATGGGGAGAAGGGCCTCATCCCCACAACCCTTGTCCAGTGGTTGTGGGGGTCTGCGTGCGGGGGCTTATTGGAATCTGGAAGCCCCCTTTAACAAGGGGTCCCCCAGATCCTGCCCCCCCTATGTGAAATGGTAACGGAGTACAAATGTACCCCTACCATTTCACAAAAAATGTGTGAAAATTCTTAGGCGGCGTGTGGCTTTTTTTTTTTTTTCAGTCCGTCGGAGTGAGAGAAGAAGCAGATGAATGGACTTCGTGGGACAGTTTTATTTTTTTATTTTTTAATAAAGGACTTGTCCCAATCCGTGTCTTGTGTTTTTTTTTACCATTTTCGCACATTTTTTGTGAAATGGTAGGGGTACATTTGTACCCCGTTACCATTTCACACAGGGGTGGGCCCAGGATCTGGGGGTCCCCTTGTTAAAGGGGGCTTCCAGATTCCGATAAGCCCCCTCACCCGCAGACCCCCACAACCACCGGGCAAGAGTTGTGGGGATGAGGCCCTTCTCCCCATCAACATGGGCACAAGGTGCTTTGGGGGGGCCGCTACCCCAAAGCACCCTCCCCATGTTGAGGGCATGTGGCCTGGTACGGTTCAGGAGGGGGAGCGCTCTCTCGTCCCCCCTCTTTTCCTACGGCCTGCCAGGTTGTGTGCTTGGATAAGGGCCTGGTATGGAATTTGGGAGGACCCCCACGCATTTTTTTTATTTTGCTTCGGGGTTCCCCTAATATTCATACCAGACCCGAAGGGTACTTTTAAATGACTTTTTTCCTTTAGAAATGTAATTTTGCTCCTGGACTGTTCTAAACACGGGAAACATGTGCCACTTTACAGACATACTATAGACACCCCCCAGGTACAAAATTTAAAGGAATATTTCACTTTTATTGTTTCACTTTAAGCATTATTAAAATCACTGCTCTCGAAAAAACGGCCATTTTTAAAACTTTTTTTGCATTGATACATGTCCCCTGAGGCAGGACCCAGGTCCCCAAACACTTTTTATGACGATATGCATATAATCCTTTAAAATGAGCACTTTTGATTTCTCCCATAGACTTTTAAAGGGTGTTCCACGGCTTTCGAATTTGCCGTGAACACCCCAAATTGTTTGCTATTCAGCGAACAGGCGAACATCGGGCTCATCCCTATTTACCACCATTGTACAGTGCCATCATAATAGCATCATGGACAAAGTAATGGACTGGGGCCCCTACCAGGGAGATGGTTACCTGTGGCATACACAGCGCACCGCAGAAAACAGTCAGTGTGGCTAAATTATGCTACATATTGGTCATGGCTTTTTGGTCTGATTAGAAATTTTAGTCTGATTTTATTTTTATTTTTTACAACTCTTTTTTTTAAAATTTTTTTTAAAAAACACAAATTACGCTTTTTGGTGAAAGTTTTTTGGTTTCTTTGGTGAGATATCAGGGGTCTTTAAGTCTTGAAGTCTCACTTTTGACACAGAGAAAGGGACTGTGTCAGGGAAGGTTCCATCCGCTGATGACACTGCCTGATATTTGGTGTGCAGTACTGTGGTCTACCAGCAGGTGTCTCCTGGCAGTCTGGAACTGCCAGGGGAGCTTTCCTCTGTTGATAGTATTATGTCATCTTTGGGCTGCAGTACTGGTGTCCACCAGCGGATGGATGCTGGCAGTGTGGCGCAGACAGCACCTCTTGCAATCAGGTGTCACTTGAGACCAATTACAGGCATATAAATACCCAGCAAACACTCACATGTTTGCCTTGGTATCTTTCTTGTGCCCTGACCTGCTACCTTGTGATCCGATCCTGATTCTGAACCTGTTCCTGTGCCCTGTGCCCTGTACCTGTGACCCGTGTATCTGATCCTGTTTCCCTGTCCTAATCCCTATCCTGTCCCACCTGTTACTTTCTTCTCTGCCCTGCAGTCTGATTCGTCCATCCTCTCCCTGTCTTGTGTGCCTTACACCATCTGCTGATTTCCCTGTGTATGAACTTGGCCTGGCTTACGTTTATGTTTCTGGAACATCCCCTGTCCACCTGCTGATCTGCTGTGTATAACCCTGGCCTGGCTATTGTTTATGGTTTTGGTACTTCCCTTGGCTGTATATAATTATCTGTTGTCTGTGGGTTTCTGTTGGTTGGTTGAGCACTATTTGTATTTGGGGTGTTACTTATTTACCACTTATCTTTAATAAACTTTATATTATTCACTTATATACGTTTTTGGTGTCCTCTGTCGCAGATCACATGGTTCTGGTCACACATGTTCATGACAGACTGAGGACACACATTCCCCATTCCCTTTCTCTGTAGCCTCAGCTGCACTGCAAATGAATGAACAGGAGACAGAGGCTCCTGTTAATTCATAAACTGAAGCAGAGAAAACACAGTTTACTATGCTTCAGTTGTGAATGAACACAGAACACTTTTCCTGAAGAACGCTCAGTCAGTGGGAGAGAAGAGGAGGGAAGCCGGAAGTGCTGGGGGGGCAACACAGTTATTATTTTATCGCTTTAAATTTTTTTCCTATTATGAGCATGAGTGGGGCCTCAGGTCTAAGTTTTGCCTAAGGCCTCACAAAGCCTAGAGCCGCCTCTGCCTAGACTGACACTAAACTAATAATCTGCACTGACAATTGAAGCAAAATAGCACAGTATAGCACACTAACTGATAGCACTGAACAGAGCCCTGTTCTATCTCTCTCCATGCAGAAATCACACTGAAAATGGCTGCATTGAAAGAAGACATTTATACTGTGGGACGGGAATGAGCCATGATTGGATAAAGTCTTGATGACAGTGTCCAATCATGACTCTGACAGTGCTCTGGGCCCTGATTGGCTGAAGCTTTCACTGCGTCAGCTAATCAGGGCTTGCAACGCACTGTTCAGCGCCTCAATGCATAGTGGTCGGTTCGGGGGGGCGAACAAGCGGTCGAACGACCCATTTGTTCGGCTGTTCGCCGAACGACTGTACAACGAAAGTTCGGCCCGAACTTATGCTCAGGCAGAACTGTTCACCCATCCCTACTAATTAGGTGACTTCTGAAGGCAATTGGTTCCACTAGATTTTAGTTAGGGGTATCAGAGTAAAGGGGGCTGAATACAAATGCACGCCACACTTTTCAGATATTTATTTGTAAAAAAATGTGGAAAGCCATTTATCATTTTCTTTCCACTTCACAATTATGTGCCACTTTGTGTTGGTCTATCACATAAAATCCCAATAAAATATATTTACACTTTTGATTGTAACATGACAAAATGTAGAAAATTTCAAGGGGTATGATTACTTTTTCAAGGCACTGTATCTACGAAAATACTGTAACCCCGGTGTCTTGGTGTGTCATTTTCCAACAAAAGGGGCTGCAGGCAGAGACATCCCTTATACTGTACTTGTACAAAACCCCCATAGCACCGATGAGAATTAACCTCTTGCTAACCAGCGCAAAACGATGTATGTCGGCACAAAGGCAGGGCTGAGCCAATTGGAGCTCAGGTACGTCCCCTTTAAATCACGGCATAGTGGGCGCATGCCACCGTGCATACTTCATGAGCATGCCCATGGGTCCCCCGGACTCGATGTCTGCCGGGGGCCCGCGATCGTGTCACGGAGCGGCAGAACGGGGAGATGCCTATGTAAACAAGGCATTTCCCTGTTCTGCCTAGCAACATGACAGAGATCTACTGCTCCCAGTCATCGGGAGCAGTGATCTCTGTCATGTTCTAGTGAGACAATCCCCCCTACAGTTTGAATCACTCCCTACAGTTAGAATCACTCCCTTTTGTAGCACTGATCGCTGTATAAATGACAATGGTCCCAAAATAGTGTCAAAAGTGTCCGATGTGTCCGCCATAATGTCGCAGTCCTGATAAAAATCGCAGATCGCCGACATTACTAATAAAAAAAAAAAAAAAATAAATAAAAATACATAAATCTATCCCCTATCAATATACGCTTATTGCAATTTTCTTTACCAAAAATATGTAGAAGAATACATATCGGCCTAAACTGAGAAAGAAATTAGTTTTTTTATATATTTTTGGGGGATATTTATTATAGTAAAAAGTAAAAAATATTGCTTTTTTTTCAAAATTGTCGCACTTTTTTGTTTATAGAGCAAAAAATAAAAACCACAGAGGTGATCAAATACCACCAAAAGAAAGCTCTGTTTGTGGGGAAAAAAAGGACATCAGTTTTGTTTGGGTGCAACGTTGCACGACCGTGCAATTGTCAGTTAAAGCAACACAGTGCCATATCACAAAAAGTGCTCTGGTCAGGAAGGGGGTAAATTCTTTCAGGCCTGAATCGGTTAATGAGCAGCTCCAGTTCTGCCACAGGGGCATAACAAATATTCACATTCAGCTCCTTTATTGGTTCTCTGTTAAAGGTGGCATCTGATATTTCTCATGGGACAATAACAAATGCTTTATGCACTGATATAAAGTCCATTTTATAAGTATAAATAAAGTCAAAACTTTTTTTAGTTTTGGATAGAGTGGAGAGGGATTAGAACACTTGTCCTTTTTATTGCTGTCTGTGTCAATGTTAGGGAGATTCACCCTCTCTATTTGTCCTGTTTTTGTTTTTTTTTTTGTTTTTTTAACAGAAATAGAGTTTATTGGAAAATGTACACAATAACATTGACACAGTGCACAGTCAATACATGAAAACATAAAGTCAAAGGGGAGACAAGAGATCAAGTGAATCTACCAATGAGCGTTGCATCCAATACATAACTACAGCCCAAAAAAAAGATGTTATGAGGCTGTCCAATCTGCAAAATAATGATTTGGGAATAGGGATCGGGGTATTCCTGAAAAAGTATATACATTTGGGGAGGTAGACCATTTTAATTAAGTTCACCCTACCTACTGGCGACAGTGGCAGAGTTTTCAATGACTGGCATTTCTTACCAAATTGAGCAATTAAGGGGGATAGATTGTCCTCCATATAGGTCTGCAAGGCCCCCTAGACTCTTATCCCCAGGTATTTAAACTCCTCTACCCACTGGAGAGGGGTCCCAGTGTCCATCCCAGATCCCGAGGGGTGAGGAGAAAAAAGGATTGACTTGTCCCAATTAGTGTGGATCCCAGAGTATCCCCCAAATTTAACAATAATCTCCAAGGCAGACTGTAAGGAGACACCTGCATCAGCCAGATACAGCAAGGTGTCATCTGCATAGAGAGACACTTCCTCCTGGAGCACCCCCACTTGGATTCCCTTCATCCTATGGTCCTGACGTATTAGGATTGCCAGGGGCTCTATCGCCAGGGCGAAGAGCCCCAGGGAGAGGAGACATCCCTGCCTGGTTTCCCTACTCAGACTGAAGGTAGCAGACAACAGGCCGTTCATCCGGACTCTAGCAGTTGGTTTCCTATACAAGAGTTGAATCCAGCAGATGAACTTGGGCCCAAATCCATAACATTCCAGCACCTTCCAGAGAAGAGGCCATTAGACACAGCTGCTATTACTCCCGTGTTGTCATCTTCGGTCAGATCTATATGGGTAAACAGTCTACGGATGTTGATATCATTACCCCTGTCCGGCATGAACTCAGATTTATCCGGATGCACCAAAGCCATGATCACCGTATTCAACTGAGTAGCCGATATCGTTGCTAGAACCTTGGCGTCCACATTAATCAGGGAGATCGGGCGATAAGATTTACAGAGTTTCGGGTCCTTGTCAGGCTTGGGAACCACTACTATTATGCACCAAAGCCATGATCACCGTATTCAACTGAGTAGCCGATATCTTTGCTAGAACCTTGGAGTCCACATTAATCAGGGAGATCGGGCAATAAGATTTACAGAGTTTCGGGTCCTTGTCAGGCTTGGGAACCACTACTATTACAGCCTCAGACATGGTGGCCGGTAAGGACCCATCCCTCAAGGAAGACAGAAGCATAGAGTGAAGTCTGGGTGTCAAGTCATCAGCATATATGCTATAAAACTTAGTGGGGAATCCATCAGGGCCCGGTCTCTTCCCAGCCTGGAGAGAGGACATGGCCTGGTGAACCTCCTTAAGGGTAATAGGGAAGTCAATCTGATCCCCATAGGTCAAAGTCAGGAAAGGGAAGTCAGCATCAGAGAGGTATATGTGGAGGTCTTCCATTGAATAGTCTACATGGGAGGAGTAAAGTTCAGTATAGTAGGAAGCAAAACAGTCAGCGATTGCCCTAGACGCAGTCTGCCTAATCCCGGCTTTGTCAACCACCAAGGGTACACTCATAGAGGGCGACTGTTTGCTCACCAACCAAACCAGCAGTCTACCACTACACTCACTCTCCTCAAAAATCCTTTGAGACTGTTGGAGCATTTTCTTTTTGGCCAGGGAAGTACAGAGCATAAGCACTGCCCTGGTACTCTCCTGAAGCCAATCGTGAAGCACCGGGTCTTTGGTCTGGGTGTATTGTTGCTCCAAGGAAGTAGCTAGTCCCTCAGCCCTAACTAAGTCAGCCTTCAACTGTCTACGAACCCCCCCAATGAGTGACTTGTAATGCTCCCTAGAGAAGACCTTAAAGGCGTCCCAAACCACTGCCTCCGAAGCAGACCCCAGGTTAAGGCCCTAGAACGTAAGCATCTGCGGACGAAACCCGGAGTCCACCCCAGGGTCAGAGATCCAGAACCTTGACAACCTCCATAGTTTATCCAAGCCTTCAAGGGACAACTGAAGCAGAATCGGTGCATGGTCAGTGATCCCCCTCGGCAAAATAGAAACCTGCTGGACCCTGGACAAGTTGGAATCACCCGCATACATCAGATCTATGTGGGATAGAGTCTTATAGGTGGAAGAGTGGCACGTGAAGGACCTGTCAAGGGAATACCTCCACAGATCTGTTAGCCCATAGGCCTTTGCCCACCTGGAGAGGTCTGAAGTAGAACCCCCTGTGGAGGCAAAACGGTCAAGCTCAGGGTTAGGTGGCATATTAAAATCCCCCATAACAAGCACATTGTCTGTAGCATACTTGGCAATTAGAGAATTTATCCTATGGAGCAACCTAATCGATGTACAGACCCACCAGAACAATTTCTAAACATTCTACCATAGCATGAATTACAACGTAGCGTCCATCTGGGTCAAGCACAAGATCCAAGAGTCAAAAAGGTAGGGATTTGCATATCAGAACACTGAAACCTCTGGCAAAATTGGAATAGCTTGAGTGATACTGGTGTCCCACACAGGCTTTTTTAAGACTGAGGGGGTTTTTTTTCCCCACCAAGTGGATCTCCTGGAGGACACAGATATGAGGATTATAGGTCTACAAAAATTGGAATACCAAGGACCATTTTATATGAGAGTTAAGGCCTCTGGTGTTCCAAGAGATTACAGTAAGAGATGCCATTCAATCACCTTGTACAGTAGTAGAGGAGGGGATTCAGGGATTAGTACCGACCCAGATGGAGCAAAAGCACTCAACAAAATGCCACAAGTTAAATTGCCTAATAAAATCAGAGTCAAGTTGAGCATGACTGACTGTGTCACACATACATAGTTATATGAAACAATGACACGATAACCAAAAAAACAAAACATCCCCCCCACCCCGTCAACCCCCCCAAAACTGAGGGCGGCATATCTTCCCAACATAAGCATGGCAAGTTGCCATGCATTGAAGGCAATGTGTGGAAGAGTATAAATAATAGTAAAAAACCGCGCTTAGGATAGATATATGTGTAAAGTTTTAACAGGTTGCTGCCTCCCTTATACAAGGACACTCACTAAGGGTGTCCTGCAAAATAATGATACTAGAAAATATTAGGGAAAAACGGCGCTACCGGAAAACCTGTTTGGCTCAGCCTATACAGGGGAACGTTTATGCAAACGTTATTTTATAATTATCACCCAGATCTACAAGTTAGTGTACCAAAGGGATTCAGTGTTATACCTCCTGATACAAAATACTAGGGACTATAGGAATTGCAGTTCAATGACTGGGATGTGTACGTCTGGGTCGGTTTATACTTGTATATCTCCTACATAAGTGGTGGTATATCAAAAAAAAAAAACCATTATGCATCCTATATAGTCCTAAAAAGTCCATATGCTTTCTCCAAAGCCACAAAATATATTACCACTATTTGCACATTAGAAGCATAATATATATAGCAAGCAAAATAAAAACCATATATAAATCCAATAAAATTAATTCCTGTAAGGGAAAAAAATTGCATGCACAGTGGGCGTATCAGGGGATCCCAATATTCATACAGTTCATATATAGTGGTAATAATAGGAGTATGTAGCAAAGTCCCATGCAGTTCTTGCGACAATCAGACACGTATTTTTTCGGAGTGACTTTTGTGTATA
This sequence comes from Aquarana catesbeiana, assembly GCF_042186555.1. Taxonomy (NCBI): domain Eukaryota; kingdom Metazoa; phylum Chordata; class Amphibia; order Anura; family Ranidae; genus Aquarana; species Aquarana catesbeiana. The sequence goes on from NC_133327.1 coordinate 378,338,679, forward strand.
CAGGGTTGAACGGTGACTTCTGTGATCTCCCCTAAAATTACTCACTCACCAGATGTCGAAACCCCTACAGGGGTATCAGGCCTGTACTGTTACACAAGGACTTTGCTGCTGGTTGCTGCTATGTTCCAAGTATTTCCAATTTGCTTGCTGCAATTACTCCTCATATGTTTAGGAAATAAAGAAAAAGGGCTTCCATAGTGTGATACAGTCCCAAAAAAAATTTTTTATTTAAAATAGTTTAAAATCTAAATCCATAAAATAAAATGTAAAAAATAGAAATACAAACAATTACTTGAAAGGATCCACAAGTCCAGAAAAAAGAGCTATCCTGCACCCACCCATTGACCACTGGGGGGATGGTTGACGCTCCAATATTTGTTTGGATATTGTGCTCAGTCACTGTCCTCAATGTGGGTACAGACTGGGGGAAGCAGCGATCAGCTGGAGATGAGCTACGTTCCTCCCACCAGTCTCCAGGAAGTGACACAGCAAGCGTGGGTCCGTCGGTGGGTACAGACTGGGGGAAGCAGCGATCAGTTAGAGATGAGCTACGTTCCTCCCACCAGTCTCCAGGAAGTGACACAGCAAGCGTGGGTCCGTCGTGCGCGCTTCATCTCCTGACATCTTCAGCGGCGGTACCACGCATGTGCAGACTAAGATATTTATACAAGGGGAACGCTCAGTGTGTCCCTCCCCTCTAGAGGATCACAGCTAATCATCGCTGGACAATTGAAATAGGGAGGAGGGAGGGGCGGATCAGGGAATTACGTATCACCCCTTAGGATGTGTATTATTTCCATTGTGTCCATCCAACAAAAGGGCCACCTATTAAGGCATTTATAGGAGCGGTCTGATGTTTGCATGTCCAGCTGAAGGGGAACCATGTAGAGAAATAGACAACCCCCCAGTGGCCATAAGTGGTATACCATAGTGATATCATTAATAATCTGGCAGTAACTATCCTAGCACAGCATCTGGTCACAAATAATACAAATCAAAATACCAATGGCATTCCTAAGTTACAGAGTCATATAGAGTGGCCTAATTATATAAAGGTTGCATCATGTTGCAACATAACAACTGTGCTCAAAATTGCAGGATACGGAAAAGAAAACTACCTACATACATATGTTGTAACATAGTACACTATTGCACCATGCATTATGGTGCATTATTGTACATTACCATAAATAATACGTATTTATAAGTTTGCTATTGTGTGATCATAATTCTGTCACTATGTATAATATACGATTTTGAAGGAAGGAGGAGAATTGAAGGAGGGACATGTTAAATAAATGTCAATGTATATGTGCCCCTGTGTAAGTGAGAATGGTGAACACATAAAAGTGTTTAGTGGGATAATGATAGTGAAGTTATCATAATAAAAATATGGACATAATAGACAGTAATAAAAGTGAAATACCTTATTATAGATATGTGGACCTAAAGTACAATTCACATATCCACAGGGACATAATGTGTATATTAAAGCCTATGCTGTACCATAGGTCACTTGGTATAGTACTTAGTGCGTGTATGGTCATAATGTGCAAAAAAGGGATGTGCCTGTGAAAAAAGTGAATAGGGTGGCATATTGATGCCTTGGTTAGCCTGTGCATGCGCACAACTAAGTTTCACATTGGAAACGTGAAGTATTGGGTGCATCACAGATATATGAGAGTAGGTAACCCCTATCATTGATATGTAATAGTTATCCAGATTGTTATAAGGGGATGAGGGCTAAGTGTCCCAAATCCCAAAGTAGGAGAATACCTAAACTGTATTACGGATTGGCGATAAAGCAGTTAAGGTCTATATCCAAGTTGAGGCCCCTGGGGGCCAGGGACCCCAACCTATAAATCCAAGCTGTCTCATTTTGCGAGACGAGAGTAGTCATGTTGCCCCCCCTCCAGTGTTCTTTAATGGAGTCGATACCATAAAAGACAAGGCCTGATGGATCCCTATTATGTACTTGATCGAAGTGGCGTGACAAGTTGTGCTTAGGGAAACCCTTCTTGATGTTCTTAATGTGTTCCCTTATCCTGACATATAGGGGCCTTGTGGTTCTACCCACATACTGGAGGTGGCAAGGACATTCTATAACATATGTTACATGGGTGCTATGGCAAGTGATCAAGTTTTTTTATCTTATATTCTTTCTGGTCAACCTTAGATCTAAACGTTTCTTTTTTGCGGGGCTGCTTTTTGCTGACCCTGCAGGGTAAACATTTTTGACATTTATAGAACCCTCTGAGATTTGGAAAGATCTGTATCTGTTTGGGGGGGTTGATGACATTGTGGACCAAGTAATCACGGAGGGTGGGGGCCCTTCTATAGATGAAATTTGGTTTGTTGGGAAGTATTTTGGTTAGTATCCTGTCTTCCTTAAGAATGGGTCAGTATTTTCTAAAGATGTATTCTAAATTTTTGTATTGGCTGTTGTATCCCGTTATAAATGCTATATCCATTGCCTTGTTTTTATTCCAATTTTTTCTGAATAGGTTGCCTCTGTCCATACCAGCTACTTCCATTTTTGTCTGCATCAGCTTTTCCATACTGTAGCCTTTTTCATGGAATTGTTCAATCAGCCTATCTGCTTGTGTTTGAAAGTCTTCCATGGTATCACAGTTTCTGTGTATTCTTAACAGTTGGCCTTTCGGGATATTTTGTTTCCATTGTGGGTGATGGCAGCTGGTGGTAGGTATATAGCCATTTTTATCTGTAGCCTTAAAGTAGGTTTTGGTGTAAAGCCTATCTTCATTTTTGAAGATTTCCAGGTCTAGGTATTTGATTTTTTCATGGTTCCATTCTCCTGTAAAGGTGAGCCCGTATTTATTGATGTTCAAGTTTTTGAAGAATTCTTCCAGCTTTTCACCCGTACCATCCCAAACAAAGATAAGGTCGTCAATGTATCTTCGGTAGAACTTAAGTTGGGGGATGTTTCGTTCATACAAGTATTCCTCCTCCCACATATTCATAAGCAAATTTGCAACACTGGGTGCATAACGTGCTCCCATTGCAACACCTTTTTGTTGAACATAATAGCTCTGATTGTGCCAGAAGTAATTGCAACCCATAGCCATCTCCAAGCCTTCCAGTATGTAATCAATTTGTGCTTGCCTCATCTGGGTATGCTCATGTAGGGCTTTCTCTACCGCAAGCAGTCCATCATGTTGTACGATACTGGTGTAGAGAGAGTTTACATCAACTGTGGCTAATAAGCAATTCTGAACTCCATTTAGTTCTCGTAGATCTTGTAGGAGTTGTGAGCTGTCCCGTAAATAGGATTTCCCTTTACATACCAACGGTTTTAGAAATATATCTAAATATTCACCTAACCTTGAAAAAATAGAATTTATCCCACTAACAACGGGCCTTCCCGGAGGTTTGTGCAACCTTTTGTGAATTTTTGGGGTATAGTACATTACGGGAGTCTTCGTAGAGTTGGATACAAGATATTCCGCCTCTAGGGTATCCAGTATTCCACTGTTTTTCCCTTTTTGCACATACGCTTTTAATCTTTTTAGATACATCTTCTTGGGGTTCCCTTTTAATTTTTTGTATGTGTTTTCAACCCTGAGTAGGTTTTCCATTTCTTCTTCGTAGTCGTCCTTATTAAGGATGACCAATCCTCCCCCTTTGTCCGCTGGGCGGATAACTACTTGTTTATTTCTGCTTAATGTATTGATGGTTTTCCAAATCCTTTTAGCTTTATGATTATTTCTTTTATCAAGCTTCTTTAGGTCCTCTTCTACCATTTTTTTAAAGGCTGTCATACATTGGTTACCCGGAGTGTTTGGGTTGAAGACCGATTTGTTTTTGAGTGAGGTATGCACATATATCGATTCTTCCTTTAGTCGCTTGTTTTCGTTTATCGCAAAGTGTTTTTTGAGGTTGAGCTTCCGCATAAATTTTTGCAAATCAATGTAAGCTTCAAATTTATTCAAGGATTTTTCTGGTGTATACTTCAATCCTAAATCAAGGACTTTCATCTCTTCATCCGTAAATTGGACAGAACTTAGATTATAAATTCCCTTGCCTAAAATTCCCTTCTTTTTCTTTCTCCCCCCTCTAGTTCCTCGCTTGCTGTGTCACTTCCTGGAGACTGGTGGAAGGAACGTAGCTCATCTCCAGCTGATCGCTGCTTCCCCCAGTCTGTACCCACATTGAGGACAGTGACTGAGCACAATATCCAAACAAATATTGGAGCGTCAACCATCCCCCCAGTGGTCATTGGGTGGGTGCAGGATAGCTCTTTTTTCTGGACTTGTGGATCCTTTCAAGTAATTGTTTGTATTTCTATTTTTTACATTTTATTTTATGGATTTAGATTTTAAACTATTTTAAATAAAAAATTTTTTTGGGGACTGTATCACACTATGGAAGCCCTTTTTCTTTATTTCCTAAACATATGAGGAGTAATTGCAGCATGCAAATTGGAAATACTTGGAACATAGCAGCAACCAGCAGCAAAGTCCTTGTGTAACAGTACAGGCCTGATACCCCTGTAGGGGTTTCGACATCTGGTGAGTGAGTAATTTTAGGGGGGATCACAGAAGTCACCGTTCAACCCTGTATACACAAAAGTCACTCCGAAAAATTACGTGTCTGATTGTCGCAAGAACTGCATGGGACTTTGCTACATACTCCTATTATTACCACTATATATGAACTGTATGAATATTGGGATCCCCTGATACGCCCACTGTGCATGCAATTTTTTTCCCTTACAGGAATTAATTTTATTGGATTTATATATGGTTTTTATTTTGCTTGCTATATATATTATGCTTCTAATGTGCAAATAGTGGTAATATATTTTGTGGCTTTGGAGAAAGCATACGGACTTTTTAGGACTGTATAGGATGCATAATGTTTTTTTTTTTTGATATACCACCACTTATGTAGGAGATATACAAGTATAAACCGACCCAGACGTACACATCCCAGTCATTGAACTGCAATTCCTATAGTCCCTAGTATTTTGTATCAGGAGGTATAACACTGAATCCCTTTGGTACACTAACTTGTAGATCTGGGTGATAATTATAAAATAACGTTTGCATAAACGTTCCCCTGTATAGGCTGAGCCAAACAGGTTTTCCGGTAGCGCCGTTTTTCCCTAATATTTTCTAGTATCATTATTTTGCAGGACACCCTTAGTGAGTGTCCTTGTATAAGGGAGGCAGCAACCTGTTAAAACTTTACACATATATCTATCCTAAGCGCGTTTTTTTACTATTATTTATATTTCTGACCACACGGTTAGTGTGAGTTTTCAAAACTGCAGCTATGGATATTTTTGGATATATGGGCAACCGTAACATTGACCTGGCAGGTCTATTTAACCAAGAGCTAGTAACCAACACCCATGATATGCAAGGTTTAATGAAGCAATTAAGACATACCATGGAAAAACAATTAAGAGTATGGTGGGATATAGCCACCTTAGTAACATACATCAATGCCAAAATGACGCCCAGAAGACTTAGGTGGGATATCAACCCAAATGATGGCATTGAGGATCCAGCTCTTATGGAGGAATGGTACACCCTCTGTAATGCATGCGAAAACGAATTATTACATAAGATTATTAAAAGAAGACAATTTAAACTTAAAGGGGTGGAAACACACCTAGCTGAAATTAAAAACCAATTATTACCCTTTGCGAACCAGAAGGAATATAAAGATAAAGAAAAAGAGCTCCAAGACATCCTTAAAAAATATGACACTAGCATACAGACAAAGAAATTAAAGAAATATAAACGAGATTTGGCAGACTACAATGCTATGAAGGTTTACAAATGGCAAACCACACACCTGGAGGTGGAAGACATTCCAATGGATAACATTATGTATGAAGAGGATATTTCCTTGGACACGTCCCTGGATGAACCAGTCCTCAACACCCCACAACCCAGGATAAGAACCAACTTTAGGCCTACACACCAACGCATAGAACACCAAATAGACCTCCCAATAGGCTGAAGAAAAGAAGAACTTATCACCAACCGAGCAATGAATATGGAACACCACTCACACCCAGATACAATGTATCTACGCATAATAGATATTCAGCACTAACAGAACTCCATTATCCCCCCAATGGGAGAGGATATGGGGATTTTGAAGAAAACATGGACAGAAGTCATTATGCAGAGCAAAGGGTTTTTCCCAGGCGAGGTCCACAAGACAAGCCGCCGGGAAGGTGGAAAGCCCGTGTCCCCTAGAGAAATCAAACTTGGAGAGGAAGAAATGGGAACAGGGAAGGATACGAATATCCAAGAGAAGATTATCACCGCGGGGAATACCCAATGAGGAGAACATACGGACCCCCCGGGAGGAACTGGAACAACCAGCAAGGAAGGAATATTGGAACAGTTCCAAGACCCCAAGGAGGAGAAAGCAGACCAGAGGAACTAGAGGGGGGAGAAAGAAAAAGAAGAAGGGAATTTTAGGCAAGGGAATTTATAATCTAAGTTCTGTCCAATTTACGGATGAAGAGATGAAAGTCCTTGATTTAGGATTGAAGTATGCACCAGAAAAATCCTTGAATAAATTTGAAGCTTACATTGATTTGCAAAAATTTATGCGGAAGCTCAACCTCAAAAAACACTTTGCGATAAACGAAAACAAGCGACTAAAGGAAGAATCGATATATGTGCATACCTCACTCAAAAACAAATCGGTCTTCAACCCAAACACTCCGGGTAACCAATGTATGACAGCCTTTAAAAAAATGGTAGAAGAGGACCTAAAGAAGCTTGATAAAAGAAATAATCATAAAGCTAAAAGGATTTGGAAAACCATCAATACATTAAGCAGAAATAAACAAGTAGTTATCCGCCCAGCGGACAAAGGGGGAGGATTGGTCATCCTTAATAAGGACGACTAAAAAATTTAAAAAATGGTAGAAGAGGACCTAAAGAAGCTTGATAAAAGAAATAATCATAAAGCTAAAAGGATTTGGAAAACCATCAATACATTAAGCAGAAATAAACAAGTAGTTATCCGCCCAGCGGACAAAGGGGGAGGATTGGTCATCCTTAATAAGGACGACTACGAAGAAGAAATGGAAAACCTACTCAGGGTTGAAAACACATACAAAAAATTAAAAGGGAACCCCAAGAAGATGTATCTAAAAAGATTAAAAGTGTATGTGCAAAAAGGGAAAAACAGTGGAATACTGGATACCCTAGAGGCGGAATATCTTGTATCCAACTCTACGAAGACTCCCGTAATGTACTATACCCCAAAAATTCACAAAAGGTTGCACAAACCTCCGGGAAGGCCCGTTGTTAGTGGGATAAATTCTATTTTTTCAAGGTTAGGTGAATATTTAGATATATTTCTAAAACCGTTGGTATGTAAAGGGAAATCCTATTTACGGGACAGCTCACAACTCCTACAAGATCTACGAGAACTAAATGGAGTTCAGAATTGCTTATTAGCCACAGTTGATGTAAACTCTCTCTACACCAGTATCGTACAACATGATGGACTGCTTGTGGTAGAGAAAGCCCTACATGAGCATACCCAGATGAGGCAAGCACAAATTGATTACATACTGGAAGGCTTGGAGATGGCTATGGGTTGCAATTACTTCTGGCACAATCAGAGCTATTATGTTCAACAAAAAGGTGTTGCAATGGGAGCACGCTATGCACCCAGTGTTGCAAATTTGCTTATGAATATGTGGGAGGAGGAATACCTGTATGAACGAAACATCCCCCAACTTAAGTTCTACCGAAGATACATTGACGACCTTATCTTTGTTTGGGATGGTACGGGTGAAGAGCTGGAAGAATTCTTCAAAAACTTGAACATCAATAAATACGGGCTCACCTTTACAGGAAAATGGAACCATGAAAAAATCGAATACCTAGACCTGGAAATCTTCAAAAATGAAGATAGGCTTTACACCAAAATCTACTTTAAGGCTACAGATAAAAATGGCTATATACCTACCACCAGCTGCCATCACCCACAATGGAAACAAAATATCCCGAAAGGCCAACTGTTAAGAATACGCAGAAACTGTGATACCATGGAAGACTTTCAAACACAAGCAGATAGGCTGATTGAACAATTCCATGAAAAAGGCTACAGTATGGAAAAGCTGATGCAGACAAAAATGGAAGTAGCTGGTATGGACAGAGGCAACCTATTCAGAAAAAATTGGAATAAAAACAAGGCAATGGATATAGCATTTATAACGGGATACAACAGCCAATACAAAAATTTAGAATACATCTTTAGAAAATACTGGCCCATTCTTAAGGAAGACAGGATACTAACCAAAATACTTCCCAACAAACCAAATTTCATCTATAGAAGGGCCCCCACCCTCCGTGATTACTTGGTCCACAATGTCATCAACCCCCCCAAACAGATACAGATCTTTCCAAATCTCAGAGGGTTCTATAAATGTCAAAAATGTTTACCCTGCAGGGTCAGCAAAAAGCAGCCCCGCAAAAAAGAAACGTTTAGATCTAAGGTTGACCAGAAAGAATATAAGATAAAAAACTTGATCACTTGCCATAGCACCCATGTAACATATGTTATAGAATGCCCTTGCCACCTCCAGTATGTGGGTAGAACCACAAGGCCCCTATATGTCAGGATAAGGGAACACATTAAGAACATCAAGAAGGGTTTCCCTAAGCACAACTTGTCACGCCACTTCGATCAAGTACATAATAGGGATCCATCAGGCCTTGTCTTTTATGGTATCGACTCCATTAACCACTTGAGGTCCGGGCCATAGCCGAATGACGGCTACAGCGCGGACCTCAATCTCCGGGAGGACGTCATATGACGTCCTCCCCTATGCACGCGCACCACGCGCACCCTGCAGGGCGGGCGGTGTGCGCGCTGTGATCACCGAGTCACGGAGACTCGGGTGATCACAGATCCGAGTAAGGGGCCGGTCCCGGCCCCTTACCATGTGATCAGCTGTCAGCCAATGACAGCTGGTCACATGATGTAAACAAAAGCTCGGTGATCGGTTTCGTTTTCTCCTCACGCTGACAGCGTGAGGAGGAAAAAAAAGCCGATCACCGGCTCATGTCAAAGGGACATCGGTCCCGAAGAGGAAGGAGGCACAGATGCCTCATCTGTGCCTCCAAGTGCCATCTGCCAGTGCCCACAGTGCCCACAAGTGCCACCTATTAAAGCCCACAAGTGCCACCTATCAATGCCCACAAGTGCCACCTATCAATGCCCACAAGTGCCACTTATTAGTGCCACCTAGCAGTGCTGCCATCAGTCAGTGCCCAATCAGTGCCCAACACTGCCACCCATCAGTGCCCATAACCGCCACCCATCAGTGCCCATCACTGCCACCTATCGGTGCCCATCAGTGCCGCCTCATCGGCGTACATAAACAAAGGAGAAAAATTAACTGTTTGCAAAAATTGATAACAAAATATAAAAAAAATATAATTTTTTTTTTAAAATTCTGTCTTTTTAAATTTATTTTAACAAAAAATAAAAACCGTAAAGGTGATCAAATACCATCAAAAGAAAGCTCTATTTGTGGGAAAAAAATGATAAAAATTTCATTTGGGTACCATGTTGTATGACCGCGCAATTGTCATTCAAAGTGCGACAGCACTAAAAGCTGAAAATTGGTCTGGACAGGAGGGGGGTTTAAGTGCCCAGTAAGCAAGTGGTTAAAGAACACTGGAGGGGGGGCAACATGACTACTCTCGTCTCGCAAAATGAGACAGCTTGGATTTATAGGTTGGGGTCCCTGGCCCCCAGGGGCCTCAACTTGGATATAGACCTTAACTGCTTTATCGCCAATCCGTAATACAGTTTAGGTATTCTCCTACTTTGGGATTTGGGACACTTAGCCCTCATCCCCTTATAACAATCTGGATAACTACTACATATCAATGATATGGGTCACCTACTCTCATATATCTGTGATGCACCCAATACTTCACGTTTCCAATGTGAAACTTAGTTGTGCGCATGCACAGGCTAACCAAGGCATCAATATGCCACCTTATTCACTTTTTTCACAGGCACATCCCTTTTTTGCACATTATGACCATACACGCACTAAGTACTATACCAAGTGACCTATGGTACAGCATAGGCTTTAATATACACATTATGTCCCTGTGGATATGTGAATTGTACTTTAGGTCCACATATCTATAATAAGGTATTTCACTTTTATTACTGTCTATTATGTCCATATTTTTATTATGATAACTTCACTATCATTATCCCACTAAACACTTTTATGTGTTCACCATTCTCACTTACACAGGGGCACATATACATTGACATTTATTTAACATGTCCCTCCTTCAATTCTCCTCCTTCCTTCAAAATCGTATATTATACATAGTGACAGAATTATGATCACACAATAGCAAACTTATAAATAAGTATTATTTATGGTAATGTACAATAATGCACCATAATGCATGGTGCAATAGTGTACTATGTTACAACATATGTATGTAGGTAGTTTTCTTTTCCGTATCCTGCAATTTTGAGCACAGTTGTTATGTTGCAACATGATGCACCTGCTACACACTGAGGGCACTTTTTAACCTTTTTTTAACCTTTATATAATTAGGCCACTCTATATGACTCTGTAACTTAGGAATGCCATTGGTATTTTGATTTGTATTATTTGTGACCAGATGCTGTGCTAGGATAGTTACTGCCAGATTATTAATGATATCAAACACTGCATCTATGGTATACCACTTATGGCCACTGGGGGGTTGTCTATTTCTCTACATGGTTCCCCTTCAGCTGGACATGCAAACATCAGACCGCTCCTATGAATGCCTTAATAGGTGGCCCTTTTGTTGGATAGACACAATGGAAATAATACACATCCTAAGGGGTGATACGTAATTCCCTGATCCGCCCCTCCCTCCTCCCTATTTCAATTGTCCAGCGATGATTAGCTGCGATCCTCTAGAGGGGAGGGACACACTGAGCGTTCCCCTTGTATAAATATCTTAGTCTGCACATGCGTGGTACCGCCGCTGAAGACGTCAGGAGACAAAGCGTGCACGACGGACCCACGCTTGCTGTGTCACTTCCTGGAGACTGGTGGGAGGAACGTAGCTCATCTCTAACTGATCGCTGCTTCCCCCAGTCTGTACCCACCGACGGACCCACGCTTGCTGTGTCACTTCCTGGAGACTGGTGGGAGGAACGTAGCTCATCTCCAGCTGATCGCTGCTTCCCCCAGTCTGTACCCACATTGAGGACAGTGACTGAGCACAATATCCAAACAAATATTGGAGCGTCAACCATCCCCCCAGTGGTCATTGGGTGGGTGCAGGATAGCTCTTTTTTCTGGACTTGTGGATCCTTTCAAGTAATTGTTTGTATTTCTATTTTTTACATTTTATTTTATGGATTTAGATTTTAAACTATTTTAAATAAAAAAAAATTTTTGGGACTGTATCACACTATGGAAGCCCTTTTTCTTTATTTCCTAAACATATGAGGAGTAATTGCAGCATGCAAATTGGAAATACTTGGAACATAGCAGCAACCAGCAGCAAAGTCCTTGTGTAACAGTACAGGCCTGATACTCCTGTAGGGGTTTCGACATCTGGTGAGTGAGTAATTTTAGGGGGGATCACAGAAGTCACCGTTCAACCCTGTATACACAAAAGTCACTCCGAAAAATTACGTGTCTGATTGTCGCAAGAACTGCATGGGACTTTGCTACATACTCCTATTATTACCACTATATATGAACTGTATGAATATTGGGATCCCCTGATACGCCCACTGTGCATGCAATTTTTTTCCCTTACAGGAATTAATTTTATTGGATTTATATATGGTTTTTATTTTGCTTGCTATATATATTATGCTTCTAATGTGCAAATAGTGGTAATATATTTTGTGGCTTTGGAGAAAGCATACGGACTTTTTAGGACTATATAGGATGCATAATGTTTTGTTTTTTTTGATATACCACCACTTATGTAGGAGATATACAAGTATAAACCGACCCAGACGTACACATCCCAGTCATTGAACTGCAATTCCTATAGTCCCTAGTATTTTGTATCAGGAGGTATAACACTGAATCCCTTTGGTACACTAACTTGTAGATCTGGGTGATAATTATAAAATAACGTTTGCATAAACGTTCCCCTGTATAGGCTGAGCCAAACAGGTTTTCCGGTAGCGCCGTTTTTCCCTAATATTTTCTAGTATCAATGTGTGGATGAAGCCTACAGTACATAGGTCTGCTAACCCATAACAGCTAGGGTCATCCGGATGATAGAAAATAGTAAAAACCTTCGCGCCAGTGGTGTCGATAGCAGATAATATATATGAATTACATATACTGGTGATACATCTAGTAAGAAAACATTCCCAACAATAAAGAAAATTTGTGGAAATATATAAACAATCAGTGTAAGCTGCTCCCCAATTTTTGAATAATCAAAAAAATAGATAATCAAAAAAAGAAATGTAAGGAAGATAGGGGGCGCTAGATACCATATTATTCAAGTGCTCTAAATAAATAAATCTCCTGCATTACCAAAAAAATGGAAATGTAAGAAAGCTAGGGGGCGCTAGATACCATACTATTCAAGTGCTTTAAATAAATAAATCTCCTGCATTACCAAAAAAATGAAAAACATAATAATGACAAATCATAATTAGATTACACATTGAAGTGCCCACAATAGTGAAAAAAATATATAGTGATTGATTGTCCACATAAAAAAGTGATTTGAAGTGGTTGAAGTGATATCTTTCAATAATATCCCAATCTTGTTGCTGTAAACAAAAGGTTTTCCATCACCAAAGGAAAATAAGAAAAGGAAAACACCTCGAAGTAGTAGATATCTGCTTACCAGATACCAATGACTCCTTTAGTTAAAAAGAGAGTCAGGGTTGTGCCTGCTCACATGGATGGCCGGACTGTGGTTGGTATTATAGGCATGGATCGTTCCCGTCAAGCTCATTCAAGATAGGATAAGGATACATAGGAAACAAAAACAGTCTCCATAGCGTAAAACCATTTATTAAAAAAGTAAACAAATTAAAAAGCCAAATGGCCGCTTACATTGGTGGGTGCCTACCCGGCACTGGGGCTGCTTGCATGTCAGGGTGACTTCGCAGTCAGAAAAAGCCTTTCTTGTCTCCTCCACGCTGGCGTGCGTTCCAGCTTACACAGGGGGGCAGTCAAAGGATCCGGATGTTGTTGTGTGATAGGACATGTGATAGGACGTCTTCTGAAGACGTTCACTACGAAACGTACGTCGGAGCGGTACGTGGTCACATGTCCTATCACCCAACAACATCCGGATCCTTTGACTGCCCCCCTGTGTAAGCTGGAACGCACGCCAGCGTGGAGGAGACATGAAAGGCTTTTTCTGACTGCGAAGTCACCCTGACATGCAAGCAGCCCCAGTGCCGGGTAGGCACCCACCAATGTAAGCGGCCATTTGGCTTTTTAATTTGTTTACTTTTTTAATAAATGGTTTTACGCTATGGAGACTGTTTTTGTTTCCTATGTATCCTTATCCTATCTTGAATGAGCTTGACGGGAACGATCCATGCCTATAATACCAACCACAGTCCGGCCATCCATGTGAGCAGGCACAACCCTGCACAAGCGCTAGTGACTCTCTTTTTAACTAAAGGAGTCATTGGTATCTGGTAAGCAGATATCTACTACTTCGAGGTGTTTTCCTTTTCTTATTTTCCTTTGGTGATGGAAAACCTTTTGTTTACAGCAACAAGATTGGGATATTATTGAAAGATATCACTTCAACCACTTCAAATCACTTTTTTATGTGGACAATCAATCACTATATATTTTTTTCACTATTGTGGGCACTTCAATGTGTAATCTAATTATGATTTGTCATTATTATGTTTTTCATTTTTTTGGTAATGCAGGAGATTTATTTATTTAAAGCACTTGAATAGTATGGTATCTAGCGCCCCCTAGCTTTCTTACATTTCCATTTTTTTGGTAATGCAGGAGATTTATTTATTTAGAGCACTTGAATAATATGGTATCTAGCGCCCCCTATCTTCCTTTCATCCGGATGATAAATGATGTGCAGGTCACCCAGCAAGCTGGGGGTACAAAACTTATTCCAGTCAGCAGGAGCATCCTGAGTATAGTGTGGGTCTTGGAAGGGAACAGGGAGCCCAAAATAAAAAAGGCAGTAATAGCTGGAGAGTCACCGGTAGACAGGCACACTTGAACAAATAGGATCTGATGAACTTAGGAGAGCGTGGCCCTGTTCCCCTGGAGAGCTTGGTGAGGTTGAGAATAGCAGTCCCCCCTCCAGAGTAATCCCAGTCCCAGGGGAGAAACAGAGCATCACCATTAGAAATACTAAGTGGCAACAAAAAGATGCATCATAGTGAGGTAAGATAAGACAATCATCTGCCGCCATCTTCCCGTGTGAATTGTATCCAGCCAGGAGGACGCCTCCTTAGGAAATGTGAAGAAGCGCACCCACTCCCCATCTTGAACTCGGAATCTTGCTATAAAAAGCATACTATACTAGAGAATTTTAGCATGCAGGTGGGTGTGAACATGGCCGAATAACTTCCGTAGGCATTGTGTTTCAATGGAATAGTCTGGAAATATAAGGAGCTTAGCATTTTCATATTTCAGCTCACCCAGATTTCTTGCCTCTCGCAGGATCAGATCTCCCTGAGGCCCCCTTGAAAGGGGGGACCCAGTGGGCACGCTCCACCACAATGTGGGGTGAAAATGAGGCACGAGGTAGGAGAGAGCGCAACAGCGTTTCCGTAAAAAGGAGTAGTATCATTTCCCTCTGCTCCCTCAGGCAGCTCCAGTATGCGCACATTATTGCATCTATTACAATTTTCGGCATCCTCAGCCCTCGATTCCAAGTGTTTCACTTTAATTTTCAGAGTATGGAGGTCTGCCATGTGTTCCCACTGTATATCCTCAGCCGAGGATACACGCTGCTCCACCCCAGTCACCGGCCCCTAAAGGTGTCAATGTCTCTCCTAATCAACCCCAGTTCAGGGTATACATGGTCCATTTTCTCCATCAGGCAGGCATTTGCAGGCATTTATAGCTTCCATGAGGGCCGTGTACTCCGGAGGAGCCACAGGAGCTACAACCGCATGGCTCACCTCCTTCGTCTGAGAGACCATAGTAGTGAGGGTTATGGCGGCGGCCTTACCCTCGGCATGCAGAGAGTTCCCTTTCTTGCTTTGTTTCCGAGAGGAGCTACCCCGTCTGTATCCGGGCATGGGCGGTCAAATCCGGGCAGCTAAGAGCACCAGACAAGGCGGGTGAGAGTCTTCCTGCACCGCGTTTACACAGGATAAGAGATCCGGACAAAAGAGCAGCTTTAAAACACGTCTGCTCCCATTGCCATCTTGGACACGCCCCCACCATTTGTCCTGTTTACTATTATCATAGAAAGTGAAAGTAAAAGAAAATCCCAAATTTGGGTTGTCACCAGAACAGTAATAGAGGGGAAATTTTCCAATGGGGACACTAGTTCTGGTGACCTGAGGGCCCCCAAGAGATTCCCCTTAATTTGCAGGGAATTCCTTTCCATGTTTTGACTATGGGACAGGACATGAAGGAAAATATCCTCAATGGGACACAGATGGCAAGAAAAAAAAAAAAAACGACAGAGGTTATAACCCTCCCTTACTCTATCCAAAACTAAAAAAAGCATAGTTCTACTTTTATCTCAAAATTTAGCTTTTAATACAACCCCAGTGTATGCTATATTGATTACTTTGGTGTTATTTCTGGTTGGGGGTAAACAGCTGGTTATGTGGATAAATAACAATTTTTACCTGCTGGTGCTGTCCACCCTCCTAAACGGTATATACATGCACAGTATACAACACACACAACAATGTTTAATACAATGGAGAACAACATCTCTTGACGTTCTTTGACGCTCTCTCTATTCTATAGTTTAGTGTGCCTCTAAAAGAAAAGGTAGTAAAACCTTTTTGCTGGCCCCTGTCTCCTATCTCCACTTAGTTCAGCAGCTTCTTCAGACTTCTTCGTCAATGATTTTTGTAAAATCAGAAACCTGTGCCCCCCCTCCAGATGCTATGGTTCTAAAAGGGTTAGGACCTAAGACATTGCTTGTCGTCTTCCCATTGTGGAGATCTCCAATAATTTCCTGGCCAAGGGACACCCTCTATGTCAGCACATCAACTTTCCCACTCTATTCAAAACAGTTTTGATGACCGCCCACAGTACATTTACATCATTACGTTGATGTTAAATACTAGCTGCCATAAACCCGGTATCCTTTTATACTGTGGGTGATTCTCTTTCAGAACCGTCGGTAAGCCCAGAGCCGATCCAATCCCTGAGGCACCTGGACAGGAAGCCGAGTGAGAGCAAGATAGAACTCATATGGCTCTATGCCCTTGGACATCACTTCCACCTCTCGGGCTTAAAGAGATGATTTTTTTTTTTTTTTTGGTTAAAGGCAAAGTGTAATTTTTTTTTTTTGCTTTTAAGGGTAAATGAGAGATCTGGGGTGTTTTTGACCCCAGATCTCTCAATAAAGAGGACCTGACATGCTTATTTCTATTACAAGGGATGTTTGCATTCCTTCTAATAGGAATAAAAGTGATTTAAAAAAAAAACGAAAGGGGCAGTGTAAAAAAATAAATAAAAAGTAAAAAAAAAAAAAATGTAAAGCACCCCGTCCCTCCGTGCTCGCATGCAGAAGTGAACACATACGTAAGTCATGCCGCATATGTAAACAAAGAGCACCAATTTTGAAAAAAAAATATTTTTTTTACTTTTTGTTATAATACATATCCAAAAACATATATAAAAAAACTAATGTATTTATCAGTTTAGGCCAATATATATTCTTCTACATATTTTTGGTAAAAAAACCCGCAATGGGCGCATATTGATTGGTTTGGGCAAAAGTTATCGCGTCTACAAAATAGGGGATAGATTTAGGGACTTTTTTTGTATTGTTTTTACTACTAATGGCGGCGATCTGCGATTTTTAGCGGGACTGCGACATTGTGGTGGACAAATCTGACCCCAAATGACACTTTTTGGGGGCCAGTGACATTATTACATTGATCAGTGTTAAAAAAAAATGCACTGATCAATGTAAAAATGTCACTGGCAGGGAAGGGGTTAACACTAGGGGGTGATCTAGGGGTTAAGTTTGTTCCCTGGGTGTTTGATAACTGTAAGGGGGATGGGCTACCACCAGTGACAGGACAGAGATCACTGTTCCCGATCACTGGGAACAGAAGATCTCTGACATGTCACTAGGCAGAACAGGGAAATGCCTTGTTTACATAGGCAGTTACCCATTCTGCCTGTGTACAAGGCAATCGTGGGTCGCAGGGGAAGATCGAGTCCACCTGACCCGTGGGGATGCTCCCGCAACGTGCAGTGGGAGCAAGCGCTCGCCGCCTGTGGCGTGCGCCCGTCCGTAACAGCGCCTGCGCGAGCCGCCGTACAGCTACGGCAATTCGCGCAGGAGTGCCATACTGTCGTCGTATAACAACAGCAGGCGGTTGGAAAGTGGTTAAGTACTGAAGTTTGTTGCCATTTCACGGGCGTGCACAATTTTAAAGCATGACATGCTAGATATCTATTTACTTGGCGTAACATCATCTTTCACATTATATAAAAAAATTGGGCTACCTTTACTGTTTATTAAAAAAAGTGTATTTTTTCCCCAAAAATTGCGTTTGAAATACCGCTGCGCAAATACGGTGTGACATAAAATATTGCAACAATCGCCATTTTATTCTCTATGGTCTCTGCTAAAAAAAATGCAATGTTTGGGGGTTATAAGTAATTTTCTAGCAAAAAAACTACATTTAAACTTGGTCTTGGCCTGGTCTTAAAGTGCTTAAATTGACTTTAATTGGAAACAATGGGTTAAAGTATTAAGAGTATTTACAGTTAACTTAGAGCATGGGTAAGCTAAGTAAGTTATATATAAAGTTGGTAGTAGATAAAAAAATTGGTATATTGACGGCATTGTATTATGCATTTAGGGTGCATTCACATACATCACAACTTTTGAACTTCAGAATGAGGGACACTTAAGCGAGCAAGTGATCAGTGATGCGCTACGCACAGCACTGCAAAAGTGGGTGTGGCCAAACTCCCTACAGTGGGAGGGGCTTAATGGGCGTGGTTAAACAAAACCCAGGTTTCCTTGTACCTATAAAATATGCTTTAATTGCTGCACCACAAGAAAGAGTCTCACGGACACATGCAAACCCCAGCACAATTATTAAAAAAAAGAATAAAAATCTTCCATTACAAACGGTTTTGCATAAACTATGAAAGTGTGCGTTACACAAAGTGTGGAAGAATTTAAAAGTGCATTACGCACAGAGTGCAGGGTTCAGAAATGGGTTACATACAGAGAACAGGGTTCAGGAATGTGTTATGTACAGCCACCAGGGTTCAGGAGTGCGCTTTGCACTTTGTACAGGGTTCAGGAGAGTGCTAGGTACAGAGTACAGGGTATAGGAGAGTGCGAGATACAGAGTTTCAGGTTCTGAAGTGCGTTATGCACAGGGTGCAGGGTTCAGGATAGTGCTAGGTACAGAGTGCAGGGTTCTGGAGTGTGTTATATGCAGGAAGGTGGGTTCTGGATTGTGCTATATACAAAGTGCAGGGCTCTGGAGTATGCTAGTTATGCACAGTGTGCAGGGTTTTGTAGTGCAATATGTACAGAGTGCAAGAGAGTACTATGCACAGAGTGCAGGGTTCTGGAGTGCATTACATACAGAGTGAAGGGTTCTGGAGTGGATTATGTACAGCAAGGTTGGTTCTGGAGTGTGTGACATACAGAGGACAGGGTTCTGGAGTGGGTTATGTACAGGAAGGTTGATTCTGGAGTGCGTTACATACAGAGGACAGGGTCCTGGAGTGGGTTATGTACAGGAAGGTTGGTTCTGGAGTGCGTTATGTAAAGAGTGTTGGGTTTTGGAGTGCGTTATGTACAGGAAGGTGGATTCTGGAGTGCATTATGTACAGGAAGGTGGGTTCTGGAGTGCGTTACATACAGAGGGCAGGGTCCTGGAAAATGTTATGCACAGGGTGCAGGGCTCTGGAGTGCGTTATGTATAGAGTGCAGGGTTCTGGAGTGGGTTATGTACAGAAAGGTGGGTTCTGGAGTGTGTTATGTACAGAAAGGTGGGTTCTGGAGGGCGTTACATACAGAGTGCAAGGTTCAGGAGTGCGGTACATACAGATGGCAGGTTTCTGGAGTGCATTATGTACAGGAAGGTGGGTTCTGGATTGTGGTACGTACAAAGTACAGGGCTCTGGAGCATGTTTTGCACAGGGTGCAGGGTTTTGTAGTGCGCTATGTACAGAGTGCAGGGTTTTGGAGTGCGTTATGTACAGAGTGCAGGGTTCTGGAGTGCATTACGTACAGAGTGCAGGGTTCTGGAGTGCATTATGTACAGGAAGGTGGGATCTGAAGTGCGTTACATACAAAGGGCAGGGTTCTGGAGTATGTTATGCACATGGTGCAGGGTTCTGGAATGCGTTACGCACAGAGTGCAGGGTTCTAGAGTGCATTGCGTATAGGGTGAAGGGTTCTGGAGTGCGTTACATACAGAATGCAGGGTTCTGGAGTGCATTATGTACAGGAAGGTGGGTTCTGGAGTGTGTTACATACAGAGGGCAAGGTTCTGGAGTGCGTTATGTACAGGAAAGTGAGTTCTGGAGTCTGTTATGTAGAGAGTGCAGGGTTCTGGAGTGGGTTACGTACAGGAAGGCGAGTTCTGAAGTGTGTTACATACAGAGTGCAGGGTTCTGGAGTATGTTATGCCCAGGGTGCAGGGTTTTGGAGTGTGTTATGTACAGAGTGCATGGTTCTGGAGTGTGTCACGTACAGAGTGCAGGGTTCTGGAGTGTTTTATGTACAGGAAGGTGGATTCTGGAGTAAGTTATGCACAGGGTGCAAGGTTCAACAGAGCGCTAGGTACATTCATCTGTTCACATTTCACTATTGCACCTCTCGTCAGCTGTAACCTCTACACACATAAACACAAACACATACACACACACACCCCTCTCCTCTTGCCCTCCCTTCCTCAAAGCTCTACCATCTTCCACATGGTTACCATTGTAAAAGCACCTTTCTGTAGCTGACTCTGTCACAGCTTTGTTTTCCTTTTCAGTGCACTAAGTGCACACTCATCTTATTTTCATTTCCTGAACCCCCAGACCAGGAAGGAGATAGGGATTACGGTGCAGCTCACCCTCCTCCTGCCCTCGAACATGCTGCACTTAGTAAGAACAGCACTTGTCCCAGCTCTAGGTGCAGAGCAGAGAGGCTGCTGTAGGAGCTGTGGGAGATCTGTTACTTTCACTTTTAACTACAGAAGCCGGGCTGTGAGTACAGGGCTACCACAAGGCTGTAAACCATGGGAACAGTGTGTGAATGGACAATTGATATTGGCATTTTTTTCCCCGGCCAGAAATGTATAAATGCCGGCTGTGTCCCTATACACTGGTTGCTTGACAAAGGGGCAGGTCTTGATAGCAGTCCCGTTCATCCCTGACATCACAGGTTGAATGTGACAGCTGTACTCTGTCATTGCAGCTGCACAGAGCACACCCAGCGGGTTTGCTCGCCAATCCCTGGCTGTGCTGGATGTTCACACTTGTGCTGGAAGTTACTATATAATCAACAGGTGGAGTGATGCGGGACAAACCTCTTGTACAGCGGGACTGCGGGATAAAGGTATAAATGCAGGAAAGTCCTGCCCAATCCAGGACTGTTGGGAGGTATGCAATCACAGCAGCTGCTGGTGTTTGTTCAGGTACAGGCAGTGCCGATGCACCGATCCCAGTTTACTTTTTTAAAATGAACTCTTTTTTAGCTGGAGCGTGGTGACCGCACTGCACTGGAAAAAAGTACTGTACACAGTTCCTTTTTTTAGCGCACATTACCAGAACGCAACAATGTGAACTGGCCACAACAGAGATGAGGCCTTTTGCCTCGTCTTGCATTGTCAGATGTGTTAATTTTTCCCCTTTTTGCTAAAATGTGTGATTGTAATCTAAAACAAAACTAAAACTAAAAAGGTTTGGCTTTAAATTGTAGGATCTGATCCTGTCATATAACCAGAATAACTCCCACTCTGCTTTCATTTGTATATGATAGATTCGAAAGAGCCCATGCCTGTAAAAAACGACTTTTAATGGCATTTTATTTTTAGTAGGCTCAGGTTTCTTTTAAACTTTATAAGAAATGTTTTGGCATTTGATTATATACATACTTCCTTATGAGATTTGGCAAATTAACAATTTGTATTCTTTGAAACCACAATAAATGTAGTAAACATCTATAAAATCTAGATAGTGAATAAACAGATACAAGGCTCATAAAAAAAACAAAAAAAAACAAAAAACCACTGCAACTTGTTCAAACTCATTGGCTGTTAGATCTGCTGCATGCCTGTAAAAAACGATGCTTATTACAATGCATTATGCTGTTTGCACTTTTTCTATGCAACTTTATTAAAATGTCACAAACTGACAGTTTATTCATTTTTATGCACTGCAGCACATTGCAATGCACTACAACATCTCGTGGTGCTTAAAAATTCATCATGCCTTTTTTTTCAGAATACACCACCACAGTTTTGAATGGTTGGGTGTTATCCACATCCACAGGTTGTATGCATGTGTCCAGTGCCACTTTCTCTGTGGCATGATCACTTCTACTTCTCATTTACTGCAAATTCATCTGTAGTATGTGCCTTATGTACACAATAACTTATACCAAATCAAGCTTTCTCTTGAGGTGGTCAGGGGTTCCTTGAGCAGGGGTAAATTGATTACAAGCCTACACTGTCCATCAGTGCAAAGGGACAATTTTCCACTGCCCAACAATATTAGGCAACAATGCAATTTACACTGCCTGCATTGCTTTTCTGTTTTTATGAATTAATTTTCAAGAATATTACTAAAAATAATGTTGTTTACAGCAGGTGGGTGTTACAATAATCTTCCCCAGGTGTTACATTCTTAAGGTACTCCATAGTCTTTACTCTTCTTTCCACAATTCATGAATCATGCTGATATAATGTAAGCTGTAGGTCTAATTATTTTTATCAGGGGTTCCCTGAGACCTGAACATTATTGCAAGGGTTTCTCTGGAGTAAAAGGTTGAGAAAGGCTGACCTATATCTTCACAATCTCTGTTTATCCCAGCAGATTGAACCATTGACTGCACAATTAGCATGGGTGTATTTTCTCACAATAGCTGTATTTGTTTAAAATACTACAACAACTATAACTTTCAGCTTGTGTTCATGTAAGTATGCAGGCTTATATTTTTACATAAATCCACACCAATGTGTGAATAGTATTTCAGCAGTACAGCCATTAGAATTTAACAAAAGGTAAACTAATATTGTAAATACTTATATACATTTCCTAGTCAGAGCATCTGTGCGTGATACAGTTAGCTATCTGTGCCTCCATCTGCTAAGGTTTCACATTGGGAACACTTTCATGTCCTGTCCATCTGTATGTCTGGATATTACTGACTCTCAGCATGCCCATTTGTCTGTATGACCCTTAGATACATTGCCATATATCTGTTGACTGTAGACAAGCTTGTTTGATTAACAAGGTAGTCTAGCCAGCCTTCCTCATTTTAATAAAGGAACTATTAAATGTTGATGACTTTCATTGCAATGTCCCTTTTAAAATCTGCTCAGCACTTTGACAATTGACAACTTGCCTAATTCAGTTATTGAGAATAACATTATGGCTTTACCTGTCTAGCAAATAAAAAGTATATGGTCTATTAACGTGTCAGTGTAATTTTAGGTTTGGATCATTTTGCTCTCATAATTTATAAATAAAACATTAAATACAATGTACTAAAATCTAATAGGCTGGTTTCTATCAATGGACTATATTAATATCAATGGCGTATATTAACCTGTTTCTGATCACCCCGCATACATTTACTGCAGCAGGGCGCCCATCTGCACGAATCACGTACCTGTATGTGATTCACGCCTGTGGGCAGGGGGGCGTGCACATCCGCTCACCTGGTGGTGATCAGATTAGATTCAGAACCAATCAATCATCAGGTCCAGGCCAAGATTTATGGCCTGGACCTGCTGATCGGTTCTGATGAATGGCAGAACGTCCTGTGCCTGTGTAATGTAAACATAGGCACAGGAAGTTATATCATCTTCTCTCCTGGAGTCCTTTTCAGGTCCAGTGTGAGAGACGAGAACATCTACTGTGAGAAAAAGCACTACACTGACACCAGAACACACAGTTAGATACATTTAACCCCTTGATCCCCCCCAGTTAACCTTTTCACTCCCTGTCACAGTGTCACTGTTACTGATCACTGTATTGGTGTCACTGGTGATGCTAGATAGCATTAGTGGAAGTTAGCATCAATCCCAGATAGGGTCAGGGTACCCGCCATATATTCCTTAATAAAGTTTTAACCCCCTGATCGCCCCCAGTTAACCCTTTCACTGCCTAACTATACTAGTTCCCCTATAGTATAGCGTTCCTAAAATTGCAGTGTTAGCAGGATCAGACCCGACACCTGCCAGCACCTGCGTTTAGCCCCTCCGCCCCCCCAACAAGTACAGTGTCCGATACACAATACACAAAACTCAGGCCTGATCTCTGCTAGCTCTAGCAGTTACATTTTTCATAGTGGTTCAAACAGTTCTTGACAACCAGGTGCTTTTTTACCTGTGAGTCACACTAGGTACCTCTAAATTTATTGGTCAAAATGTCAAATGAAAGGTACACTAGTGAAGACGCTAAGATACTGAGCATGACAGATGAGAGCAATAGGGAGTTCTCACTGTCAGAATCAGGCTTAGAATTCAAATCTGTAGAGAGTAGTGGTACCCTGACAGGTAGTTCTGATGATGGAGTAGTGGTCTCTGCTAAGGTCAAGCGTACCCGACCCCATTCCCAGGTTGCTGAGGTGCTACAATCGCATGATTCTTGTATGCAGCGGAGTATCAGAACTAGTGCTGCTCTACCTTCTGGTGAACTGGTGAGCACCAGCGGCCTAGTATATCCTGGTCGTAGACAAACCAGCACTGCAGTAACAGTTGGTGACATGGCAACTGTTGCACTTGAACATAAGTGCACTTCAAGCTAGTGCGGAGACTAGCACAAGTAGTGTCTCGCAGCCACCAAGAATTCAAACACAGGCCCGTAGAGCCCATAGTACCCTTCCTGATGCGCTTGCAAATCCTGATTGGCAGCCCACAGATTCTGCAGTGCCCATACTTCCCCCATTCACTGGCCAACCTGGAATTTAGGCGGAGACAGCAGATTTTATGCCCCTTGACTTTTATGAGCTGTTTTTCACTGAAGATCTGTACGGATCTATTGTGGACCAAAGAATTTTATATGCTGGTCAATTTATCCACCCAGAACCCAAATTTGACCCTTGACAGACAATTCGCATCGAAAACCTATCACGGTTTTCAAATTTAAGACTTTTCTGGGCCTATCCCTCAACATGGGCATTACTAAAAAGAATGAGTTGCGATCATATTGGTCCATTGACCCAATTCATCATATGCCCAGGTTCTCTGCTGCCATGACCTGGACTAGATATAAAATCTTGTGGTTTATGCACTTCAACGACAATGAACTCTGTCGTCCTCGGGTGACCCTGAATATGACCGGCTCCACAAATAACGGCCCCTCATAAACCACTTCAACCAACAATTTGCAGCCTTGTATACACCCCAACAAGCTGTCTGAATAGATGAGTCCCTGATCAAGTTTTCTGGCTGCCTTGCTTTCAAACTGTTTTTCCCCAGCAAGCATGCCAGATATGGGGTCAAAATGTGTAAGCTCTGTGACAGGGCAACAGGCTATACATGGACTTTCCTGGTTTATGAGGGAAAAGATAGCAGCGTGGAGTCCCCCCCCCAACTGCCCAGACTACATGGGAAGCAGCAGCAAAATTGTTTGGGAAATGGTGTCACCCTTATTCGGAAAGGGATACTACTTGTACGTGGACAATTTTTATACAAGCGTGTCAATTTTTAGACACCTTTTTGAATTTGGAATTGGCGCATGTGGCACCAAGCGACCTAATCACCGGGGCTTCTCCCAACGGCTTGTAAATTCCTGAATTAGATGAGGGGAGAGAACCTGCTTGAGAAATAATGAATTACTTGCAGTTAGATGGAATGTCTTCCATTCACGAGGATACGACAGTCCAAACTGCAACAGCGACTGCTGTTGTTGAGAAGCCCCTCTGTGTCCACAACTACCACATTAACATGGGAGGGGTGGACTTCCACGACCAGATGATGGGGCTGTACTTAGTTACCCTAAGGCCAGACGCTGGTACATGAAAGTGTCTGTATATTTATTCCAATTGGCTATGTTCAACCCTTATGTGCTATAAAAAGCATCAGGAAGAAGTGGATCCTTCCTAAAATTCCAGGAAGAGATCATCACAGCCCTTTTGTATCCAGAAGGTGCTGTGGCCCAATTTCCCAAACCAGATGCAGTGAGACGGCTGAATGAGAGGCATTTTTCAGATGTCCTCCCTGGTACCCCTACCCAAAGAGCACCCCAAAAAAGATGTTGTGTCTGTAGCAAACTTGGATATAGGCATGACACCCATTATTTCTGTCCCTCCCATCCTGGACAACCTGATCTCTGCATCCAGGACTGTTTTCGTTGCTACCACACACTAGGGGATTATTAGAATAGGATACAGCATGGCACAGTCTAGAGCACATATTCACACAGGGTTTTGAAAGATGTTAGATGTCTATCACATTTTGAGAGACCCTAGCCTGGAACGTTAAAAGTTTTTTATAGTTACAAAAAAAAGTGTAAGAAAATTAAAATAAAAAAATAAAAAAATAAATAAAAAAGCCAAAATAATTGTTGGTTTATTGAGTTAATGTTCTGTTCTTACTGTTTTACTGTACTTTATACTATACTGCTATACTGTAATGCTTTATTGTTACTGTTTTTTTATTGTTAACCATTGTTTGCTTTACAGGTACGCCATTCAGCTGCAGCATTAACCTTTTTATTCTGACAGCAACCAGGTTTGCTCTCAGCATATGTAAATCAGTGACTACAGTGCTGTAGGAGGTGATTTTACCACTGCAGTTAAAAAAAGAGCATATATGGTGAAGCATAGGGGCTGGGGTGGACAGAGGGTGGATCCCTATGCTTTGCCATATAATTTTACTTTTTTTGGCACAGATTGCAATAAAAAAAGTTGATGTTTTGAGTTAATGTTTTATTGTCACTGTGCTATTAGACATCAAAGAAATCCTGGACAGCCACACTCCAAAAATATTTGCCTTTATTCAATAAAGTGTTATCCAAAATACAGGTCACAGCAGAGTGGAACAAAGCTTACGAGTTTCACACTACACAGAGTGCTTAGTCATATGTAAATCAGTGACTTCAGCGCTTTAGGAGGTGATTTCACCACCAGAGTTAAAAAAAAGAGCAAATATGCTGAAGCATAGGGGCTGGGGTGGACAGAGGACGGATCGCCCCTATGCTTCACAAAGTTTTCATTTAAATTATATATTGCTTACACATGTCATGGATATATGTAGAATTACGCCCCAAAATACATTCTGCTGCTTCTCCTGAGTATGGGGATACCACATGTGAGAGACTATTTTGGCAGTCTAGCTGCATACAGGACCCCAAAACCAATCACCGTCTTCAAGCTTTCTAAGGGCGTAAATTGTGCATTTCACTTCCTCACTACCTAGCACAGTTTAAGAAGCCCTGAAATGTCAAGATAGCACAACCCCCCCCCCCCCCGAATGAACTATTTTTGGAAAGTGGACACCCCAAGGTATTTGCTAAGAGGCATGGTGAGTATTTTGCAGATCTCATTTGTTGCCACAGTTTTTTGGAAAATGAAGAAAGAAAAGGGAAATTTATTTTTTCTTTTCTTTTTTCAATTTTCAAAACTTTGTGACAAAAAGTCACCAGATCTGCAAAATACTCAACATGCCTTTCAGCAAATATCTATGGGTGTCTACTTTCCAAAAAGGAGTCATTTTGGAAGGGGGGGCTGAGCAATCTTGACATTTCAGAGCCTCCAAAACTGTGATAGGTAGTGAGGAAGTGAAATTAGCAATTTACACCCTTAGAAAGCCTGAAGGCGGTAATTGGTTTTTGGGGTCCTGTACATGGCTAGACTGCTGAAAAGTCTCTCACATGTGGTGTCCCCATACTCAGGAGAAGCAGTAGAATGTATTTTCGGGTGTAATTCCACATATACCAATGGCATGTGTGAGCAATATATCATTTAAGTGACAACTTTGTATAAAAAAAAAAAAAAAAAATCATTTTCCAGAAACTTGTGGAAAAACATAAAATAGTCCATAGACTCAACATGCCTTTCAGCAAATAGCTTGGGACATTTACTTTCCAAAAAGGGGTCATTTGGGAGGGTTTTGTTCTATCTTGGCATTTCAGGGTATCTGAAACTGTAATAGGGCGTACACACGGTCGGACTTTGTTCGGACATTCCGACAACAAGATCCTAGGATTTTTTCCGACGGATGTTGGCTCAAACTTGTCTTGCATACACACGGTCACACAAAGTTGTCGGAAAATCCAATCATTCTGAACGCGGTGACGTAAAACACGGGACTATAAATGGGGCAGTGGCCAATAGCTTTCATCTCTTTATTTATTCTGAGCATGCGTGGCACTTTGTCCGTCGGATTTGTGTACACACGATCGGAATTTCCGACAACGGATTTTGTTGTCGGAAAATTTTATCTCCTGCTCTCCAACTTTGTGTGTCGGAAAATCCGATGGAAAATGTCCGATGGAGCCCACACACGGTCGGAATTTCTGACAACACGCTCCGATCTGACATTTTCCATCGGAAAATCCGACCGTATGTACGGGGCATTATAGGTAGTGAGGAAGTGAAATGAGCAATTTACACCCTTAGAAAGCCTAAAGGTGGTGATTGGGTTTTGGGTTTCTGTACGTTGCTAGACTGCCAAAAAGTCTCTCACATGTGGTATCCCCATACTCAGGAGAAGCACCAGGATGTTTTTTGGGGTGTAATTTCACATATACCTATGGCATGTGTGAGCTATATATCATTTAAATGACAACTTTGTGAAGCATAGGGGCATGTGTGAGCAATATATAATTTCAGTGACAACTTTGTGTAAAAAGGTTTTTTTTTTGTCATTTTTCAATCACTTGTGACAAAAAAAATTAAATATTCAATGGGCTTAACATGCCTCTCAGCCTAGGCTTATTGAGATTTTTTTTTTACCAAAGACATGTAGCTGAATAAATTTTGGCCTAAATGTATGACAAAAATTGAATGTATTGGATATGTTTTATAACAAAAAGTAGAAAATATAATTTTTTTCCCCAAAACATTTTTTCGTCTATATCACAAAAAATAAAAAGCCCAGTGGTGATAAATACCACCAAGTTCTATTTGTGGCAGGAAAAAGGACATAAATTTTGTTTGGGTACAGCATTGCATGATCGCGCAATTACAGTGAGGTCCATAAATATTAGGACAGCGACACAATTCTAATCTTTTTGGCTCTATACACCACCACAATGGATTTGCAATGAAACAAACAAGATGTGCTTTAACTGCAGACTTCCGGCTTTAATTTGAGGGTATTTACATCCAAATCAGGTGAACGGTGTAAGAATTACAACAGTTTGTATATGTGCCTCCCACTTTTTAAGGGACCAAAAGTAATGGGACAGATTAACAATCATCCATCAAACTTTCACTTTTTAATACTTGGTTGCAAATCCTTTGCAGTCAATTACAGCCTGAAGTCTGGAATGCATAGACATCACCAGACGTTGGGTTTCATCCCTGGTGATGCTCTGCCAGGCCTCTACTGCAACCGTCTTTAGTTCCTGCTTGTTCTTGGAGCATTTTCCCTTCAGTTTTGTCTTCAGCAAGTAAAATGCATGCTCAATCGGATTCAGGTCAGGTGAATGACTTGGCCATTGCATAATATTCCACTTCTTTCCCTTAAAAAACTCTTTGGTTGCTTTCGCAGTATGCTTCGGGTCATTGTCCATCTGCACTATGAAGCGCCGTCCAATGAGTTCTGAAGCATTTTGCTGAATATGAGCAGATAATATTGCCCAAAACACTTCAGAATTAATCCTGCTGCTTTTGTCAGGAGTCACATCACCAATAAATGCAAGAGAACCAGTTCCATTGGCAGCCATACATGCCCACGCCATGACACTACCACCACCATGCTTCACTGATGAGGTGGTATGCTTTGGATCATGAGTAGTTCCTTTTCTTCTCCCATCACTCTGGTACAATTTGATCTTGGTCTCATCTGTCCATAGGATGTTGTTCCAGAACTGTGAAGGCTTTTTTAGATGTTGTTTGGCAAACTCTAATCTGGCCTTGCTGTTTTTGAGGCTCACCAATGGTTTACATCTTGTGGTGAACCCTCTGTATTCACTCTGGCGAAGTCTTCTCTTGATTGTTGTCTTTGACACACATACACCTACCTCCTGGAGAGTGTTCTTGATCTGGCCAACTGTTGTGAAGGGTGTTTTCTTCACCAGGGAAAGAATTCTTCGGTCATCCACCACAGTTGTTTTCCGTGGTCTTCCAGGTCTTTTGGTGTTGTTAAGCTCACTGGTGCGTTCTTTCTTTTTAAGGATGTTCCAAACAGTTGATTTGGCCACACCTAATGTTTTTGCTATCTCTCTGATGGGTTTGTTTTGTTTTTTCAGCCTAATGATGGCTTGCTTCACTGATAGTAACAGCTCTTTGGATCTCATATTGAGAGTTGACAGCAACAGATTCCAAATGCAAACAGCACACTTGAAATGAACTCTGGACCTTTTATCTGCTCCTTGTAAATGGGATAATGAGGGAATAACACACACCTGGCCATGGAACAACTGAGCAGCCAATTGTTCCATTACTTTTGGTCCCTTAAAAAGTGGGAGGCACATATACAAACTGTTCTAATTCCTACACCGTTCACCTGATTTGGATGTAAATATCCTTACAGTAAAGCTGGAAGTCTGCAGTTAAAGTACATTTGTTTGTTTCATTTCAAATCTGTTGTGGTGGTGTATAGAGCCAAAAAGATTAGAATTGTGTCGATGTCCCAATATTTATGGGCCTGACTGTACCAGTTAAAATAGCACAGTGCCAAATTGCAAAAAATGCTCTGGTCAGGAAGGGGGTGAAACCTTCCAGAGCTGAAGTGGTTAAACATCTAATCTAAAAGTTTGCATGTGTGGATACAAAAATAAAAAATGTTCATCAACATTCAATTTACAACCAGAAAAATTTCTACATAGAAGGGAGCATCACTAGAAAGTAACTAATAAAACAAAGTATTCAGTGAAATGTATGCCTTTTGGAAATATAGCCACTTTGCTAAAGTCACAAAATCCAAAAATAATTGTCCAATAAACCCATGCAGCCTTACTGTGAAGTACTTTGAATGTGCCTTTATGTGCGACTATAGTCCCTTGCCAGTCATAATTTGCTGTGCAAACTGCTCAGTACCTCTTAACACATATGGTTGCAATTTTGTGAAAAGGTCACAAAGGAGATGTTTAAAGGGCCAGATCTCTGTGGATCAAAGGGGAGCAGGGCTGTAGGCCACTCCTTAGGACAACAGGGATACATGGGCAGGAAAAATCTTCAGCAGAGATAATTGTAAGGTGTGGTTTAAAGAAAGGTTCAGACTAAACCTTGGCTGTTTGGGTGTTCTGGTGAGTGCCCGAACATTTACCCATTAGGCGGGAGCTGACTTCCTGTGATGTCATTTACCATATTTAGTCATATTCATATGCACCAATCAGCCATAAGTATTTTTATTCTCCTGGTCTGCAGTAATTAGGACCCACCAAACATGGTCCAAAGAAGGAAAAACAGTGACCTGTCAACAGGTTCATCGGACGCTAAGGCTTATTGATGCAATTGGGGAGCGAAGGCTGGCCTATGTAGCCCAAATTAAAAGAAGAGCTATTGTAGTTCAAATTGCTGAAAAAAGTTATTGTTGGCTCTGATAGAAATGATTCAGTACACAGAGCACATCACAGTTTGTGTGTATGGGGCTGCACATCCACAGACTTGTCAGGGTACCCATGCTAACCCGTGTCTGCAGCCAAAAGTGCCTACAATGGGCATGTGAGCATCAGAATTGGAGCATAGAACGATGGAAGAAAAGAAAGTGCCCTGTTAGGATTAATTCAAAGATGGTTTGAGGAAAACAACAACAAATTTGAGGTGTTGACTTGGCATCCAAAATCTCCAGATCTCAATCCAATCGAGCATCTGTGGGGTGTACTGGTAAAACAAGCCCAATCCATGGAGGCCTACCTCAAATCTTACAACACTTAAAGGATCTGCTATTGATGGCTTGATGCCAGATATCACAGCATACTTTCAGAGGTCTAGTGGAGTCCAAGCCTCAACAGGTTATGGTGGATGGTCATAATGTTCTGCTGATTGGTGTATGGTCAAGGACATCAGCTAGGAGACCCTGGCCCTTTGTTTATATTAGCTGTCATCTGCTGGAATTGTAATTTTGTGGCAGTAAAATGAGGGGACAAGATGTGCATCAGCGGTAGGTGGGCTTTTTCTCTTTCTGTGGGTTGAGAGGTATCAGGCATCATGATTGACATGTATCTGATTGCTACATGACATGATTTACTATGTACATCCAATGTCGATGACGATGCCCAATGCCTGTAGACCCGCCGAAATTAAAAAAAAAAAAAACACACGTCTGGTCCCATCATTTCACTCCCGCTGACAGCTCTGGCAATTGACAGCTGATATAAACAAAGGGGTGGGGTCTCCTGGCTGACATCATTAACTATATATGTCAATAATGTCACATAAGTCCCATGAACATGAAACAACTATACAAGTACATCAAATTCTCTTCCAATGACCATAGACTTCAACATCACATGTTTATTTTTGTCATTATTTTGAGTGAATCTATGAAAATATAACTGTACTACTATGTATGATTTTGAAAATATATATGTGGGCTAATAGGCAGTGTAAACACAGAGGAAGTGTGGCAAACAACTTAAAAATGCATCTGATCATTAAGAATAAAGCTAAATAAACTGGTTCAAAACCCTTGCATTACAGAAATAGTGATTAGAGAAAATATTTACTAGCAAAAATGCTAATATCAGTTATAATTGCAAAAACACACTTTGAAATATTGTATTGACATTTTAAGGTAACTTCATTAAGTTGCAATTGTTGTAAAAAAAAGCCTATTATTATAATTTGTATAAAATAATAATCATAAGGCATTATGGGGCTGAGTAAAAGTTACGTTGTTGCCAATTACAAGCCACCAGACTTCAAATTTCATTTTAATAAAAAATTGAATTGTTCCGATTAGCATTCATGGTCAACAATTCCACTTCTGTGCTTATATGTTTATATAAGGTAAAAAAAAAAAAAAAAAAAGACAATGACTCCATTGAATAATCATGTTCATAATCTAACAAATGTGAAGCAAAACATGAAACCTAACAAAAGGTTCACCTTGGCTAAGTGATCGCATCAAACTATTGACATAAGCAATGTAAATCACAGAGTTATCAGAACGATTTAACTACTTTGCAGAGAGTCCAGACATTGTACTAGTCTAGCTTGTACCAAGGACAGACATATGTGTTTATCATTTATTCAGCTTATGTCTTTCAAAAATACCTACCACAAATTTGTGAAGCCAGTAAATGTTGGTAACATTTTACAATATGAATATAAAACTTCTATTCTATCAACTGTGAAAAAATAGACTTTAGGATCCAACTAGTGGTAAAAGGTGTCCCTGGCATATAAAATTTACCAGTTCACAACTATATATTTGACCAAACTTAGCAAGCCTGGTACAGTAGTAACCACAGCCAAACAATTTCCACTGTGGTGTGTCGGGACTGGATTTCTGCATAGCCAATGCCACCTAGGGCAGCAGGGGTAGCACCAAACACCTTATCATAATGCTGCCCAGCCCTCCCAACGCCACCCAGCTAGGTTTAAATTATTGTTGCCTATACATTGCCTGTACAGCTGCTTTTTGGCAGTGTACTTATGGTTTGCCCATAATGAGCATATAAACCTAGAACCTAACCATTCTGTGTGATTCTGGCTGTGAAAACTGCATCTCTTCTAGTTGTTTTATTCTAATTTAGATTCTGTATTTATGAAACTTTTTATTGCTCTGGTTGTATCAGTATACTTCTGAATATGGTTAAGTCAGTACAGTGTTGTTAATGTGATGAATGCGGGTATCAGACCCCTGCCCTCCTCACTAACTCGTGATAAAGGACTGGCCAATCTCAAACTGTGCTGTCATTTTTGTAACAATGCTATTCTCAGCTGCACCCGGCACAATGATTTTCCAGCTTGTGGGACCCAATCTAGGTGCCAGCAGCCTGGGAGCAATTGTCACTAGGCTAATTAAGCAATTAACCCTTTAACTGCCAACACTGACTTTTACTGAAGAGTCAGAACTTCCACCAATTTAGCATTGCAATTATGATTTTAACCACTTCAGCCCCGGAAAGGAATGTACCCCCTTAATGACCAGGCAATTTTTTGTGATACTACACTGCATCACTTTAACTAACGATTGCACTGTCATGCATTATTGTACCCAAACAAAATTGATGTCCTTTTTTCCCCACAAACAGAGCATTCTTTTGGTGGTATTTTATCATCTCTGCGGTTTTTATTTTTTACGCTATAAACAAAAAAAGACCGCCAATTTTGAAAAAAAAAAAAAAAAACAATATTTTTTACTTTCTGCTATAATACATATCTAAAAAAAATATAAAAAAACAAATTTATTCATCAGATTAGGCCAAAATGTATTCTATATATTTTTATTAAAAATAAATCGTAATAAGCATATATTGATTGGTTTGCGCAAAAGTTATAGCGTCTACAAATTATGGAATAGATTTATGGACTTTTATTTTTTTTATTATTTTTACTGGTAATGGCGGCGATCTGTGATTTTTAGCGGGACTGCAACATTGCGGCGGACAAATCTGACTCCAAGTGACACTTTTTGGGGACCAATGATATTATTACAGTGATCAGTGCTAAAAGAATTCACTGATCAATGTATAAATGACACTGGCAGGGAAGGGGTTAACACTAGGGTTGATCAAGGGGTTAACTGTGTTCCCTGGGTGTGTTCTAACTGTGTGGGGGATGGGCTTAGTGGGACAACACAGATCTGCTGTTCCTGATCACTAGGAACAGCAGATCTCAGTATTGCCCCCTGTCAGAACGGGGATCTGCCTTGTTTACATAGACAGATCCTCGTTCTGCCTCTGTGTACTGTGACCCACGGGCGTGCGCCCCATATATCTCATGCACAGACCGACATACAGGTACGTCGGTTTGTGCAGCTGAGCCACCTTGCTGCAGTATATATCTGTGGAAGGTGATCAGCAAGTGGTTAAAACAAACATCTGTAACACACACTGTCACCACAGACAGGTATATTCAGAGATTTATTGTTCAGTAGCACTCTTTAAGACCCCTTTCACACCGGGGAGCTTTGCAGGCACTACAATGCTAAAAATAGTGCCTGCAAAGCGCCCTGAAAGAGCAGCTGCTGTCTCTCCAATGTAAAATAGGGGCGCTTTACCGCCGACTAGGGATGAGCTTCGTGTTCAAATCGAACGCATGTTCGACGAATTACGAACGATATGGGCCGTTCGTGCCAAAATCGAGTGGCGTGTCACGGCCCATAATTCACTGCGGCATCACAGTGCATTGCTGGCTGATGATTGGCCAAGCATGCACTATGACCCGCATGCTTGGCCAATCACAGTGCCGTCTGTACAGAGAGCTGTAATTGGCCAAAGCCAGGGTGGCTTTGGCCAAATATGGCTCAGGGGGTTTAGTACACGCCCAACACTATATAAGGCCGCCTGCACGGCAGCACTGTGTAGTGTGTTCCAGCGTTGAGAGAGAGATAGATAGACAGAGAGACAGTGTAATTTGATTTAAGTTAGATAGAGTAGGCAGGCAAGTCAGTTAGCTGCACTTACAGTGTATTATGTATATATATATATGCATCCTTGGTGTTGTATATATAGTTTAGCTAGATCCGTTCCTGTTATTCTCTTCCTACTACTGACAGGCAGGCAGGTGTTTTTACAGTATTTACAGCTACCTGAAGAAAATTGCTGGTGTTCTTCTGATCCTATTAGTCCTATTAGCTACAGTATTTACAGTTAGTGTAGTGCATCCTCTGCACAGTGTGCACCTAAAGCTACCTGAAGAAAACTAGTGTTCTTCTGATCCTATTAGTACAGTACCGCAGGCAGCTACAGTATTTACAACTTAGTGTAGTGCATCCTCTGCACGGTGTGCACCTAAACCTACCTGAAGAAAATTAGCGGTGTTCTTCTGATCCTATTAGTACAGTACCACAGGCAGCTGTAGCATTTATAAGTTAGTGTAGTGCGTCCTCTGCACAGTGTGCACCTAAATCTACCTGAAGAAAATTAGTGGTGTTCTTCTGATCCTATTAGTACAGTACCGCAGGCAGCTGCAGTATTTACAAGTTCGTTTAGTGAGTCCTCTGCACAGTGTGCACCTAAAGCTACCTAAACAAAATTAGTGGTGTTCTTCTGATCCTATTAGTACAGTACCGCAGGAAGCTACAGTATTTACAGTTAGTGTAGTGCGTCCTCTGCACAGTGTGCACCTAAAGCTACCTGGAGACAATTGCTGCTGTTCTGCTCCTATTAATACCACAGGCAGGCAGATACAGTATTTACAGTTAGTGCACTGTGTCCTCTGCACAATGTGCACCTAAAGCTACCTGAAGAAAATTTGTGGTGTTCTTCTGATCCTATTAATACCACAGGCAGGCAGCTACAGTATTTACAGTTAGGGTAGTGCGTCCTCTGCACAGTGTGCACCTAAAGCTACCTGGAGACAATTGCTGTTGTTCTGCTCCTAATAATACCACAGGCAGGCAGCTACAGGATTTACAGTTAGTGCACTGTATCCTCTGCACAGTGTGCACCTAAAGCTACCTGAAGAAAATTAGTGGTGTTCTTCTGATCCTATTAATACCACAGGCAGGCAGCTACAGTATTTACAGTTAGTGTAGTGTGTCCTCTGCACAGTGTGCACCTAAAGCTACCTGGAGACAATTGCTGTTGTTCTGCTCCTATTAATACCACAGGCAGGCAGCTACAGGATTTACAGTTAGTGCACTGTGTCCTCTGCACAGTGTGCACCTAAAGCTACCTGAAGAAAATTAGTGGTGTTCTTCTGCTCCTATTAATACCACAGGCAGGCAGCTACAGTATTTACAGTTAGTGTAGTGCGTCCTCTGCACGGTGTGCACCTAAAGCTACCTGGAGACAATTGCTGTTGTTCTGCTCCTATTAATACCACAGGCAGGCAGCTACAGTATTTACAGTTAGTGCACTGTGTCCTTTGCACAGTGTGCACCTAAAGCTACCTGAAGAAAATTAGTGGTGTTCTTCTGATCCTATCAATACCACAGGCAGGCAGCTACAGTATTTACAGTTAGTGTAGTGCGTCCTCTGCACAGTGTGCACCTAAAGCTACCTGAAGACAATTGCTGGTGTTCTCATACTAATAATACTACAGGCAGGCAGTTGATTCTGCTAGCTGCAGTATCAGTATATATATATATATATATATATATATATACATATACACACACATCCCAGCTTTGTGCAGCTACATCTAACTGCAGGCCATTAGTATGTCTGGAAGGCCAACAAGGAAAGGGAGACAGTCACGAGCCAATAAAAGAGGGCAAGCAGGCTCTGTGTCTAGAGGTAACAGTGCTGGTCTTGGAGACGGTGCATCCTCATCAGCACGTGGCCATGGGACACTCTTGTCCTTTTTTTCAGCAGCTGGCCATGTTGAGCCGCAAGATGCGGAAGACTTGGTAGAGTGGATGACCAAGCCGTCCTCATCCTCCTCATCCTCTCTCACCCAGGCTCAGGGTACTTTGTCTGGCAAAGCAGCTGCCAACGCGGCCTCTTCCCTCGGCTTAATGGCATCAGTCACTCCTTCCCTAGCCCCACCATGTCCTCCTGAGGAGTCCCTCAAACTGTTTGACCACAGTGTTGAGTACATGCTCCATGAGGATGCCCAGCGTTTTGAAGGCTCCGATGATGGTACCCAGCTAGAGGAAGGCACTAACGTGAGCCCAGAGAGAGGGGTGCCCAAGAAGGACAGCAATCTGGCAGTCATGTTCCCCCAGCTGCAGCATACTGCCAGCTTTGCTCCAGTGATGAGGAGGGAGGGCATGATGAGGTCACTGATTCCACGTGGGTACCTGATAGGAGGGAGGTGGAGGAGGAGGAGGTGTCACATCACCAACGAGGCAGGATGCCCTCCAGAGGCCAGCTTAAGGGCAGCACACCGACTGCATCACACCGCAGAGCTCCGCATGTGCAGGGCGCTGCTGTCTCTGCACGTTATTCCAAAAGTTCTTTGGTGTGGGCCTTTTTGAGACGAGTGCATCAGATCCCACCGCTGCTTTTTGCAACATGTCTCAAGTGTATCTCTCATGGCCAAAACATCTCCCGCTTGGGCACCACATGCTTGACCAGACATATGTTGACCTGCCATGCAGTTCATTGGCAAGCGTACCTAAAAGACCCACAACAAAGAACAAAGAGGACCTCTGCTTGTTCCTCATCAGCTGGGATCTCCAACCCCACTATACCTTCAGTCCTCTCTGAGACCTGCACTGAGAGGAATTAAGGTGTAGAATTAGGTGTGTCACAGCCAAGTACTTGGGGGCAATCTGCTATCGGTACACCAACGTCAAACTGTACCAGGCAAATTTCCCTGCCCCAGCTGCTGCACCGCCGAAAGAAGTTCGCTCCCAGCCATCCACATGCCCAGCGGTTGAATGCTAGCTTGGCTAAATTGCTAGCACTTCAACTGCTGCCTTTTCAGTTGGTAGACTCTGCCCCCTTCCTCAGTGGCATGTTCCCAAACGCCACTTTTTCTCATGGAAGGCAATTCCGGCTCTCTACCGGCATGTGAAAGGCAATGTCTTGGCCTCCCTGGACAGGGCAGTCAGCAGTAAGATGCATATTACCACCTACTCATGGTCCAGCAGGCATGGACAGGGACGTTACCTATCTTTTACCGCGCACTGGGTGACTCTTCCGGCAGCTGGGAAGGTTACAGGACAGGGTGCAGTAGTGTTGGAGGTTGTTCTGCCACCACGCCTCCAAAATACTACTAGTGGTGATTCTGCCACACCTCCCTCCTCCACCCCCTCCTCTTCTTCTTCCTCCATGGCCTCTTCCTGTGCCGATTTGACTTTGGAACCAGCGGTGCTCCATAGGCTTTCAAGGGGCTACGCAAGCACACAGGCCAAAAGATGCCATGCGGTGCTTGAGCTGGTGTGCTTGGGGGACAGGAGCCACACTGGGGCAGAGATTCTGTCAGCTCTGCAAGGGCAGGTTCAGAGGTGGTTGACGCCACACCAGCTTAAGGCAGGTATGGTGGTTTGCGACAATGGCACCAACCTCCTCTCCACCCTCCGACAGGGACAACTGACCCATGTGCCCTGTTTGGCTCACGTCCTTAACTTGGTGGTGCAGCAGTTCTTGGGCAGGTACCCGGGCTTACAGGATGTCTTGAGGCAGGCTAGGAAAATCTGTGTGCATTTCCGCAGGTCATATAATGCCAGTGCTCGGCTGGCTGACCTCCAAAAGGAATTTAACCTGCCCAAGAACCGCCTAATCTGTGACATGCCCACCAGATGGAACTCAACGTTAGCCATGCTGCAGCAGCTGCACACGCAGCAGAGGGCCATCAATGAGTACTTGTGTGACTATGGCACCAGGACAGGGTCAGGGGAGCTTGTTTTTTTTCCCACACCATGATCAGGGATGCATGATCAGGGATGCATGCACTGTCCTGTCACCATTTGAGGATGCCACGAGGATGGTGAGCAGTGACAGTGCATTCATCAGTGACACTGTCCCCTATGTCCACCTGTTGGAGCACACGCTGTGTGGAATAATGGACAGGGCACTTGAGGCAGAACAGAGGCAAGAAGAGGAGGACTTCCTTAGCTCTCAAGGCCCCCTTTATCCAGACAGTGTTCCTGTGTGCCCGCCGATCACACAGGCAGAGGACGAGGAGGAGGAGGAGGAAGAGGAAGATTGTGTCAGCATGGAGGTGGAGCCTGGCACTCAGCATCAGCAACAGTCTTTAAGGGATCATTTACAGTCCCAAGAAACCCATGGACTTGTCCGTGGCTGGGAGGAGGTGGCTGCAGATCATGTCGTCCTTAGTGACCCAGAGGACTCCGGAACGAATGCCTCAGCAAACCTACTCTGCATGGCCTCCTTGATCCTGCAAAGCCTGCGGAAGGAGCCTCGTATTTGTGGTATCAACTAGAGGGATCAATACTGGCTGGCAACCCTTCTTGATCCACGTTACAAGGGTAAGGTTGCGGACCTTATATTGCCGTCGCAGAGGGAGCCAAGGATGAAACATCTTCGGGAGGCCTTGCAGAAAGGTCTGTGCAATGCGTTCCCAGAGACAGGGAGGTTACAAACTCCTGTTCCTGGACAATGTGTTGCTGAGGCTTCAGTCAGTTAAAGAAGGAGCGGTGGAGAAGGTGGCCGTCTGACCGATTAGTTCAGACAACTTTTTAGTCCACAGCCCCAAGGTATGACCGGTTCCAGCAACCATCTCCAGCGTCTGTTTTACATGGTGCAGGAATACCTAGGGGCAAGATCTGACTTGGACACCTTTCCCATCGAAAATCCTCTGGGTTACTGGGTCTTGAGGATGGATCACTGGCCAGAGCTTGCACGGTATGCAATTGAGCTACTGGCCTGTCCTGCATCCAGCTTTCTTTCAGAAATGCACATTTAGTGCTGCTGAAGGTTTTGTAACCGATCCCAGGGTGTGCCTGTCCACCGACTCGGTCGATCGACTGACCTTCATAACAATGAATCAGTCTTGGATCACCACCAGCTACCAAGCACCTGATGCTGATGTAACTGAATAATTTTTTTTGAAATGTCAGATCCCTTCAAGACTGCCTATGCTGATGCTGAGTGACTATCCTGTTATGCTGAGTGACTATCCTCTTCTTCCTCAATGATCATGCTGATAGCTTGTATGAATATTTTTGGTTCTGGGTGCTGCCATCAGTGGCCACGGCCCAATTTTTCAGCCCCTGTTTAACAGGGGCGTGTAATTACAATTTTTGATGCAATATTTTGCAAGGAGGGTTCGTTGCTGCACTCAACTAGAGTATTTGTAAGGGGTTGCAGTGTTGTGGCACCCACACCAGTGACTAAGGCCCAATTTTTCAGCCCCTCTTTAAGAGGGGCATGTAATTACAATTTTTGATGCAATACTTTGCAGCAGAGCTTGTTCCTGTGCTCCAACTAGAGTATCTGTGAGGGGTTGCAGTGTTGTGGCACCAGCACCAGTGCCTAAGGCCCAATTTTTCAGCCCCTCTTTAACAGGGGCGTGTAATTACAATTTTTGATGCAATATTTTACAGGAGGGCTCATTCCTGTGCTTCAACTAGAGTCTCTGTGAGGGGTTGCAGTGTTGTAGCACCAGTGCCTAAGGCCCAATTTTTATGCCCCTGTTCAATAGGGACATGTAATTACAATTCTTGATCTAATATTTCACAGCAGGGCCCGTTCCAGCTCCCACCAAGAGTAACTTTGAGGACTTACAGTGTTGGGGCACCAGCACCACCACCACCAAAGGCCCAATTTTTCAGCCCCTGTTCAACAGGTGCATGTAATTACAATTCTTGATCTAATATTTCACAGCAGGGCCCGTTCCAGCGCCCACCAACAGTTACTGTGAGAACCTACAGTGTTGTGGCACCAGCACCACCACCATCACCAAAGGCCCAATTTTTCTGCCCCTGTTCAAGAGGGGCATGTAATTACAATTCTTGATTTAATATTTCACAGCAGGGCCCTGTGAGGGCTTACAGTGTTGTGGCAACACCAACACCTAAGGCCACAATTTCTGCAAAGTATATAGGGCAGGCCCCTAATTTAAAACATCCAACTTACAAATGACTCCTACTTGCAAACGGAAGTAGACAACAGGAATTGAGATGAAATCTACCCCTAGGAAGGGAAATTCTCTCCTGTAAAAGTTAATATGGGAAAAACATGTCTCCTTTCCACTGATGCTTTATCACCAATCCTTTTTTCACTAAAATCCCCAAATTGCCAAAAAACATTTGTCATTGGGACAGAAAGTGAGGTCAAATCTTCTTAAGAGGTGCACAGACAGCAAAACAAATGTCACAGGGGTGATAACCCTTCCCTATGTTTTCCAAAAAGCTTAAAAATAGATTTTTTGGCTGGAGCTACACTTTAAAAATGTACCAGTTCAAAATTACAAACAGATGCTACTTAACAACAAACCTACAGTCCCTGTCTTGTTTGCACCGCCTGTATACTGCTGTTCAGAGGGCCTGGGGCCCCACGCCTTTCCTTTTTTAAATTTGGGTGTGGGGTTCCCCTTAAAATCCATACAAGACCCAAAGGGACTGGTAATGGACTGGGGGGGGTACCCATGCCGTTTGTCTCACTGATTTTCATCCATATTACCGGGACCGGACATTACATTAAAGCCGTAAGCAGTTTTAAATGACTTTTATTCCTTTAAAAATGTAATTTTGTGCAGGGACTGGTCTAAGCACGGGAAACACGCGCCACTTTACAGGCATACTATAGACACCCCCCAGGTATGATATTTAAAGGAATGTTTCACTTTTTTTTTTCACTTTAAGCATCATTAAAATCACTGCTCCCGAAAAAACGGCTGTTTTTAAAAGTTTTTTTTGCATTGATACATGTCCCTTGGGGCATGACCCGGGTCCCCAAACCCTTTTTAGGACAATACCATGCAAATTAGTCTTTAAAATTAGCACTTTTGATTTCGAACGTTCGAGTCCCATAGACTTCAATGGGGTTCTAACATTCATGCAAATTTTCAGTCCATTCCCAGGTTCTGGTGCGAACCGAACCGGGTGGTGTTCGGCTCATCCCTACTGCCAACGAACCCACTGCCCCAGTGTGAAAGGGGCCTAAGAGACAGTGGGGGTTATTTACGAAAGGCAAATCCACTTTGCACTGCAACTGCACTTGAAAGTTCACTGAAAGTGCACTTGGAAGTGCAGTCGCTCTAAATCTAAGGGGTAGATCTGAAATGAGTGGAAGCTCTGCTGATTTTATCATCCAATCGTGTGCAGGCTAAAATGCTGTTTTTTATTTTCCTTGCATGTCCCCCTCGGATCTACAGCGACTTTACTTCCAAGTGCACTTTCAGTGCAATTTCAAGTGCACTTGCAGTGCAAAGTGTTTTTTTCTTTCGTAAATAACCCCTAGTAACTTTTTTAGCTTGCATTAAGAACTTAGGGACAAGGTTAACACTTTTCAGAATAAGGTTTTAGCAACAAAAATTCCAAATTGGTGCAAATAAATATTTACAGAAAAAAGTGTTTCAAAGAAATAAAGACATAATACAGCAACAGAGAAATAAGGCAGAATTGAGGCGGAAGGATATTTGCAGTCAATGTCCTGGGTGTTATCAGAGTCCAGTCGATGAGCCAGGTGTTATCTGTTCTCAAACCTGACAGATGTTCCTGATTTCATGGTAAAGGAGAACTCTCAACTGTCTCGGCATCTCCCTTTTTCTCTGCAATCCAAGGGGTGTTGACAGACGCTCTCTGACATAATACAGCAACAGAGAAATAAGGCAGAATTGAGGTGGAAGGATATTTGCAATCAATGTCCTGGGTGTTATCAGAGTCCAGTCGATGAGCCAGGTGTTATCTGTTCTCAAACCTGACAGATGTTCCTGATTTCATGGTAAAGGAGAACTCTCAACTGTCTTGGCATCTCCCTTTTTCTCTGCAATCAAAGGGGTGTTGACAGACGCTCTCTGACCAATAAACGTCTAAGGAGTGTCCATGGGCTGTCCTGGGTTTATGACAGTATAATGGCCCTACCTTACATGCAATATGTACCAGTTGCTTTCTTGAAACTGATAGATTACTTGTCTATCACCCAGAGGATATCTGACAGCTATCTTCCCTTTTGTATGTTCTAGCATATTCATGTATGAACTTGATTTGTTCAGTATGACATTCCCCATTCAAATATATACAGTTGTGCTCATAAGTTTACATACCCTGGCAGAATTTATGATTTCTTGGCCATTTTTCAGAGAATATGAATAACACAAAACTTTTCTTTCACTCATGGTTAGTGTTTGGCTGAAGCCATTTATTATCAATCAACTGTGTTTACTCTTTTTAAATCATAATAACAGGAACTACCCAAAGGACCCTGATCAAAAGTTTACATACCCCAGTTCTTAATACCTTGCATTGCCCCCTTTAACATCAATAACAGCTTGAAGTCTTTTGTGGTATTTGTGGATGAGGCTCTTTATCTTCTCAGATGGTAAAGCTGCCCATTCCTCTTGGCAAAAAGCCTCCAGTTCCTGTAAATTCTTGGGCTGTCTTGCATGAACTGCTCATTTGAGATCTCCCCAGATTGGCTCAATGATATTGAGGTCAGGAGACTGAGGTGGCCACTCCAGAACCTTCACTTTATTCTGCTGTAGCCAATGACAGGTCAACTCGGCCTAATGTTTTGGATCATTGTCATGTTGGAATGTCCAAGTACGTCCCATGCGCAGCTTCCTAAATGATAAATGCATATGTTCCTCTAGTATTTTCTGATAACATACTGCATTCATCTTGCCATCAATTTTGACCAAATTTTCATGTGCCTTTGTAGCTCACATGTCCCCAAAACATTAGCGATCCACCTCCGTGTTTCATAGTAGGAATGGTGTACCTTTCATCATAGGCCTTGTTGACTCCTCTCCAAATGTAGCATTTATGGTTGTGGCCAAAAAGCAAAATTTTGGTATTATCACTCCAAATGACTTTGTGCCAGAAGGTTTGAGGATTGTCTCTGTGCTGTTTGGTGTATTATAAGTGGGATACTTTGTGGCATTTGCATAGTAATGGCTTTCAGAGAGTCCTGTATTTCACCTGAAGTTATTTGTGGGTTTTTCTTTGCATCCCGAACAGTTTTCCTGGCAGTTGTGGCTAAAATTTTAGTTGGTCTACCTGACCGTGGTTTGGTTTCAACATAACCTCTCATTTTCCACTTCTTGATTGGAGTTTGAACACTGCTGATTGGTATTCTCAATTCCTTGGATATCTTTTTATCTCCTTTCTTGTTTTATGCAGTTCAACTATCTTTTCCCGCAGATCCTTTGACAATTCTTTTGCTTTCCCCATGACTCAGAATCCAAAAATGTCAGTGCAGCGCTGGAAGAAAGATGCAAGGGTTTGTAAGGAGTCTAGAAACTCATTGACCTTTTGTGCACACACAAACACTAATTACAAGCTGTCAGAAACCATGAATCAGACTGAGACAGAAGTACAGTTAAATCTCACTTGTTTAAAAAAAATAAAAAAAGATAAACAGAGTAAACGTAGTCAA
The DNA here is from genome assembly GCF_042186555.1 of Aquarana catesbeiana. NCBI lineage: Eukaryota > Metazoa > Chordata > Amphibia > Anura > Ranidae > Aquarana > Aquarana catesbeiana. The sequence continues at coordinate 378,383,266 of NC_133327.1, forward strand.
AACATAGCCAGTTCAGGAACCGTAATGGATAGTCAGACAAGCTAAAATGTCAAGGAGCCAGAGATGAGCGTAGCAGAACAGCAAGCAGGATCTGGAACCACAAGGAATGTCAGCCAAGCAAATCTTTAACAGGAATGCAGGAGAGCGTCTCTAGAGATGTGACCAAGGCGAAGGCAGAGATCATCTGGGCTGGACGGCTTAAGTAGGCAGCTCTGATGAGCAGGATATCATCAACAGGTGAGTCACTGTGGAGATATAGGAGCTGGCAATTAGCAGACAGCTGAGCAGCCAGCTCAGAGAAGGAAGGGCTGAGCCCAGTCCTGACAGTACCCCCTGCTCAATGACCCCTCCCCCTCAGAGGACCACCAGGCTTGAGGGGAACATGTCTATGGAAATAACGGAGGAGGACAGGGGCATGTACATCCGAGGATGAGACCCAAGAGCGTTCCTCCGGACTGTACCATTTCCAATGCACCAGGTACTGTATGCGCCCATGGAACCTATGGGATTTAAGAATGGACTATACTTCATACTCCTCATGGTACTCAACCTGTACAGGGTAAGGACGAGGCACTGAGGTGGTAAAGCGGTTGCAGACCAAAAGTTTTAATAGGAGACATGAAATACATTTGAGATACACATATTAGAAGGAAGATCTAATGCGTAAGCCACTGCATTAATTCTGCGAAGAATACGGAAAGGACCAATAAACTGAGGTGCGAACTTCAGAGAGGGAACACGAAGTCGGAGGTTGCGAGATGACAGCCAGACCCTGTCCCCAACCTGGTAGGAATGCGCAGGCAGGCGTCTGCGGTCAGCATGGAGTCTGTACCTATCATTAGCATGGCGCAAAGCCTCCTGGACTTGTGCCCAAGTGGAATGAAGACAACGGAGATGCTCCTCTAATCCAGGAATACTCTGCAGAAAAAACGAGTCAGGCAACATGGAAGGTTGGAAACCATAATTCGCCATAAACAGGGACAATCTGGAAGCAGAATTCAAGGCACTGTTGTGAGAAAACTCTGCCCACGGTAATAGGTCTGACCAGTTGTTATGATGGTCAGAAATATAGCAACATAGGAATTGCTCCAAGGACTGAATGGCTCGTTCTGCGGCCCCATTAGACTGCGGGTGATATGCAGAGAAGAAAGCAAGCTGAATTCCCAACTATGCACAAAAGGCTCACCAGAACCGGGACACAAACTGACTACCCCTGTCCAAGACAATCACCTTAGGTAGTCCATGTAAGTGAAAAATCTCCTGAGCAAAAATGGAAGCCAGTTCCTTAGAAGTGGGCAACTTCTTAAGTGGAATACAATGACACATCTTTGAGAACCGGTCAACCACCATACTTGGGAGTTGGGCAACTCCACAATGAAATCCATAGACAGGTGGGTCCAGGGCCTCTCTCCATTGGGTATGGGTTGTAGGAAGCCCACTGGAAGGTGTCGTGGAGTCTTACTCTGAGCACATACGGAACAGGCAGCTATGAAGGCAGTTACATCAGCACGTAGACTAGGCCACCAGAATTGTTGGGAAATGGCCCAAATAAGTTGATTCTTACCAGGGTGGCCAGCTGCCTTGGGAGAATGGTAAGTCTGGAGCGCGGCAGTATGGAGACACTCTGGGACAAAGCAGTGGTCAGAAGGTTTCTCAGGAGGAGCATCAACCTGAGCAGCAAGAATTTTGTCATCCAAAGGAGAAGTACAGTCACTGCGATATTGTGTCAATCTCGCCGCTGTTATTGGCGAGATTTGACATCTGTGAGCCCCGTCGCGAGAGCCAGCGACAAGCTGGCTCGCTCATCGGGAAAGGAAAACTTTTTTTTCCTTTCGCGATGAGCGACATTCAGTGCTGACAGCTTTCTGGCATGAATCATAAGGGGGGAATGCCGCGCCAAATTTTAAATAAAAAAAGGCGTGGGTTCCCCCCAGGGGCATACCAGGCCCTTAGGTCTGGTATTGATTTTAAGGGGAACCCCCTACGCAGAAAAATCGGCGTAGGGGTTCCCCCAAAATCCAGACCCTTATCTGAGCATGCAGCCCGGCCGGTCAGAAATGGGGGCGGGGACAAGTGAGCATCCCCCCTCCTGAACCATACCAGGCGGCATGCCCTCAACATGGGGGGTGGGCGCTTTGGGGCAGGGAGCGCCCTCACCCCAAAGCACCATGTCCCCATGTTGATGAGGACAAGGGCCTCTTCACGACAACCCTGGCCATTGGTTGTTGGGGTCTGCGGGCAGGGGGCTTATTGGAATCCAGGAGCCCTCTTTAATAAGGGGTCCCCCAGATCCCAGCCCACCACCCTATGTGAGTGAGTATGGGGTACATGGTACCCCTACCCATTCACCTAGGGAAAAAAGTGCCAATAAAAAAAACACACTACACAGGTTTTAAAAGTAATTTATTAGGCAGCTCTGGGGGTCTTCTTCCGACTTCGGGGTTTTTTTTTACGATTTCTCCACTCTCTTCTCCCGGTGTTCAGCCTCTTCTCCCCGTGTTCGGCCTCTTCTCCCGGTGTCCAGTTCTTCTGCCGGGCTTCAGAGGACGTAACCCCACAGGTCGAGGCCACTGTAGGACAAAGTTTCTCTGGGTCCATTGAAAATCCAGCAGTGGAAATTACATGAATTTAACCTGTTCCCGATGGAACTCACACTGCTCCAGTTTACAATAGAGATTGTTCTCTCTTAATTTCTGAAGCACACGACAGACATCTGTGTGGTGGCTCTTCAGGGACTTGGAAAATATGAAGATATCATTGAGATAAACCACCACACATAACTGCATCAGCTCTCAGAGGACATCGTTAATAAATTCCTGGAAAACTGCCGGGGTGTTACAAAGGCCAAAAGGCATTACGAGATACTCATTACAAGATACTCATAATGGCCTGTTCTGGTATTAAACAAAGTTTTCCACTCGTCGCCCTCCTTAATCCTCACAAGATTGTAAGCACCTCTCAGATCAAGCTTAGTGAAAACCGTTGCTCCCTTGAGGCGGTCAAATAACTCTGTAATTAACAGGATCGGGTATGCAATTTTAATCATGAAACAATTGAGACCCCTATAATCTATACAAGGTCTCAGTTCACCGCTCCTATTCTTCACAAAGAAAAAACCAGTACCAGCAGGAGACTAGGATTTGCGGATCAAACCCAGAGAAAGTGCGTCTGCAACATACTCCTCCGTGGCTTTATCCTCCAAGACCGACAAAGGGTAAACCCGGCCACGAGGGGGAGTGGCACCAGATTGAAGGTCAATTGCGCAATCATATGGCCGGTGTGAAGGCAAACTACCGGCTTGACCTTTGTCAAAGACATCGCTAAAATCACGGTACTCCTCTGGCAGGGAGGAGAGTGAAGAGGTACACAGGACCTTGGCTACCTGGCATGTTTCACTGCATTGTGGTGACCAGGAGAGAACCTCAGCATGGAGTCAATCAAAAGAGGGGTTGTGCCTCTGTAACCAAGGATAACCAATAATCAGCAGAAACTTAGGAGAGGAAATCACTTGGAATTGGATTATCTCATGGTGAAGAGCCCCTACGGCCATGGACAACAGAACCGTTTCATGAGTCACATGGGCAGGCTGTAGAGGTCTCCCATCAAGAGCCTCAATGGCAAGTGGAATGTCATGCAGCTGCAGTGGAATCAAGTGCTTTGATACAAAGGCAGCATCAATGAACAGGCATGCAGCCCCAGAGTCGATTAGAGCCTGTATTTCGATAGACGACGTAGCCCAAGAAAGGGTGACCGAAACCAGGGGCTTATCCTTCTGGATAACTGGGGACGACACAACACCACCTAAGGTCTGTCCATGACAGGATCTCAAGGTTCGGATGTTCCCAGGACGGGTAGGACAAGACTTCAAAAAGTGACCTGCCTGGCCACAATAAAGGCACAATCTCTACCTCCTCCTAAAGGCTCTCTCATCCGCAGAGAGACACGTGAAGCCCAAATGCATGGGTTCATCTTCATTGACTGACTCGGCACCAGGGGGCATGGGAGGTGAGGGAGACACGGGTGGGACTGCAAAGCTCGGAGGCAAACGTACAGGAGGCTTAATATTCATACCAGACCCAAAGGGCCTGGTAATGGACTGTGGGGGAATCCCATGCCGTTTTTTTCAATGACTTTTATGTGTATTGGCGGGACCGACAATTCATTATAGCCGCAAATACTTTTAAATGACTTTTTTCTTTTAGAAATGTCATTTTGTGCAGGGACTGTTGTAAACACGGGAAACATGCGCCACTTTACAGGCATACTATAGACAGGTACAAAATTTAAAGGAATATTTCACTTTTATTGTTTCACTTTAAGCATTTTTAAAATCACTGCTCCCGAAAAAACGGCCGTTTTTAAAACTTTTTTTGCATTGATACATGTCCCTTGGGGCAGGACCCAGGTCCCCAAACACATAACTTGCACATAAGCCTTTAAAATTAGCACTTTTGATTATTCATGTTCGTGTCCCATAGACTTTAACGGTGTTCGCGTGTTCAAACAAATTTTTTGCCTGTTCACATGTTCTGCTGCAAACCAAACTGGGGGGTGTTCAGCTTATCCCTAACATTGATAATTAAAGTTTTCCTTACATATTTTGTAAGGTCAGTACCCCAAACTCACATCTCTAAGGAACATCTAATATGCAAAGTGTAGCATATGGGGTACCCACTGCTCACCGATGTCAACCACAACAACTAAAGTTGATTTCTACTCTCTAGATAATTATGGTATCATAATTTAACAGATACTGGTCACCGCTGCATCCCTGCGTGGTTATTGTTGAATAGGGATCAACAACAGGCTCCATTAGGGAGGCTTTCAAATCACTGGGATGGATGGTGAAATACAAATATCAGCATTGGTGAGTGGCCAGAGCAATGATGACGTCACTCCCACAGACGTCACTCCCAGCAAGGTCTGGCAAAGTCTGCCGGACCTTCAGCCGGGCATTCACAGCGCATGCGCCGCTGACGTCAGCGGCTTCATGCAAAGTGAATATCTCCTAGGCCGTATATGTTTAGGAGATATTCATTTTACATACAGGTAAGCCTTATTATAGGCTTATCCGGAATGGTAAAAATGTACAAAATGGGTATACAACCACTTTAATATGAGGTGGAAAGTTTCTCCAGATAAACAATGAGCAGGCCTTCTTGTAAGCCGCAAAGAAGGAAGCTGATAAATGAATCGGTATGGTCTGTATTAGGTATAAAAGGCGTGGCAAGATTATCATTTTTAGAAGGGCTGAATGGCCAAACCATACATTAAAATTCTTCCAGTCCTTTAAATCATTTTGAGCTCTTTTGAAGGCTACTGAAAAGTTTTTGTTGCATAAATCCGATAGTTTGGCCGTAATCTGAATGCCTAAGTAAGTAATGGCATTCTTATTCCACAAGAAAGGGAAAGAGTTTTGACAACTTTCCACCTCCGTCATTGTAAGGGAAGCATTCAGGGCGTGTGATTTGGTACAATTAATTTGTAGGTATGATAGGGTTCAAAAGTCTTCTATGTCCTTTAGCAAGTTAGGTAAGGAAGTGCACAGGGAAGTCCGGGAGAGAAGGACGTCATCCGCAAAAGTTGCAACCTTATAATTCTTATCTCGTATCTGAAGACCTTTAATATTGGGGTTAGATCGTAGCCTATTAAGAAATGGTTTCAACACTAAAACAAAGATCAAGGGGGACAAGTGGCAGCCCTGTTGGGTTCCATTGCTTAAGGCTGAAAGTGTTTGACAGGTGGCCATTAACTCGTACACTCGTACAAGGGGAGGAATACAGTGCTAAAATATGGGCCAACGTGCAAGGGCAAAGACCAATCATTTTCAGAACCTCGTGTGTGTAGTTCCAGGTCACCCTGTCGAATGCCTTTTCCACGTCTAGGGATGGAAATAAGCCTTGGGATTTAGATGTTGTGAGCCAATGGTGAAGATTCAATGCTCCAATAATGTTATCCCTGGCTTCTCTACCAGGGATAAAGCCCACATGATCAAGAGAAATAAGGTTCGGTAGAAACAGGGACAACCTGTTCGCTAGTATCTTTGCGTAAAGTTTAATATCTACATTAAGCAAGGATATGGGTCTGTAATTCTGCACTTGCGTAGCATCCTTACCTTCTTTTGGTATGACTTATGTGGGCTTCTAACATATGGCCCATGGATACACTCGGATTTGTCAGGGCATTGATGGTGGATATTAACCTATTGGATAGGACAGTAAAAAAGTATTTGTAGTATTTAAGTGTGAACCCCTCTGTGCCCGGGCTTTTACCTGGTTTCATTTGCTTTAAGGCGGTCTGAAGCTCTATATTAGCTCTATAGAGAGGGGGTGTTCCATTTCTGCAGCTTGCAGTCCTGAGATTGGTTTCGGGCTGTATTGGGTTAGAAAATCTCTAATAGCGTCCAACCTAGCTTCTGATTGAGTTGAGCCCTGACTTACAGAAGTCAGGTTGTATAATTTTGAGTAGTAAGGTTCAAAACATTTTGCTATGTCTTCGTTCCTAAAAAAAAGTGTGCCCTAGTGGTCACGGAATCTGGTGAATTATGTGGGAGGGTGTCAGGGCTGGGCTCAGCCTCTCCTTCTCTGAGCTGGCCGCTCAGCTGTCGGTTAATTGCTAGCTCCTATCTCTCTACAGTTACTCAGCTGTTGATGATATCCTGCTCGTCAGTCCTGCCTTCTTAAGCTGTCCAGCCCAGAGGATCTCTGCCTTCGCCTTAGTCAACACCACAGAGGCACTCTCCTGCATTCCTGTTAAAAGACTTGCTTGGCTGACAACCCTTCTGGCTCCAGATCCTGCTTGCTGTTTTATTACTCTCATCTCCGGCTCCCTGACGTTTGGCTTGTCTGACTATCCGTTCCAGTTCCTGAACTCTGGGTATGTTTTGACTATGTTTGTTCTATTTACTTTTATTATTAAACAAGTGTGATTTAACTGTACTTCTGTCTCGGTCTGATTTCATGGTTTCTGACAGTAGGTGAAGGCCATGAATTCAGAAGATACAGTCAATCCACTTGTTGGTAATATTTTTTCCAGATTGGTTGAGCAAGATCACCGCATGGATCAGTTTGCCATGGCGTTACAAATGCTCCCGAGTCACACAGCTCACCTGGAATCTTCCACTGTGGCTGCTCCAGTACAACCTGTGTTGCGGGCCGTCCCTGCTGCTGTGCCAGTCTCTGTCTGGTTTTGCTCCACTTCCCCAGTGATTTGGGGGCAATCCAGTCCAATGCAGAGGGTCCCTCAATCAGGTTGAGATATACTTTAAGATGCTGTTCCAGGCATTTCCCACAGACAGAAGCAAAGTAGCTTTTGTGATATCTTTGCTTTCTTAGAGAGCCTTGGCCTGGGAAAACCCTCTATGGGAGGCGCAAAAACCTGTTGTCTTAAGTTACTCTGAGTTTGTGGCCACCTTTAAAAGGGTATTTGACATTCCCGCACGCTCCACTTCTGCTGCCAAGTGCCTTACTGTATGTCCATCAAACAGGGTACAAGAACTGTTGCCAACTATGCCATTGAATTCCGTACTCTGACAGCAGAGGTTGCTTGGAACAATGAGGCCCTCATGGCTGCTTTTTCTCATGGTCTCTCGGATTCCATGAAAGAAAGCATGAGATAGCAGAAGCTTGAGAAGTTGATCACGTTTGCCATCCTCATTGACTCTAGACTCAGAGAAAGACTCTCTTTTAAGGAGCGCTTGCAGAAGTCTCCTGTACGTTTGCCTCCGAGCTTTGCAGTCCCACCCGTGACTCCCTCACCTCCCATGCCTCCTGGTACCGAGTCAGTCAGTGAAGATGAACCCATGCACTTGGGCTTCACGTGTCTCTCTGCGGATGAGAGAACCTTTTGGAGGAGGGAGAAATGATGCCTTTATTGTGGCCAGGCAGGTCACTTTTTGAAATCTTGTCTTGTTTTTTTGAACCTTGAGGTCCTGTCACTGCCAGACCTTAGGTGGAGTTGTTTCGTCCCCAGTTATCCAGAAGGATAAGCCCCTGGTTTCAGTCACCCTTTCTTGGGCTGAGTCGTCCGTCGAGATACAGCCTCTAATCGACTCTGGGGCTGCAGGCCATTTCATTGATGCTGCCTTTGTATCGAAGCACTCGATTCCACTGCAGCTGCATGACACTCCACTTGCCATTGAGGCTCTTGACGGGAGACCCCTACAGCCTGCCCATGTGACTCACGAGACAATTCTGTTGTTCATGGCCTTAGGGGCTCTTCACCATGAGATAATCCAATTCCAAGTTATTTCCTCACCTAAGTTTCCGCTGGTTATTGGTTATCCTTAGTTACAGAGGCACAACCCCTCTTTTGATTGGCTCCATGCTGAGGTTCTTTCCTGGTCACCACAATGCAGTGAAACATGCTTCCAGAAGGTAGCTAAGGTCCTGTGCACCTCTTTACTCTCCTCCCTGCCGGAGGAGTACCGCAATTGTAGCGATGACTTTGACAAAGGTCAAGCCGGTAGTTTGCCTCCACACCGGCCATATGATTACACAATTGACCTTCAACCTGGTGCCATACCCCCTCGTAGCTGGGTTTACCCTTTGTCAGTTTTGGAGGATAAGGCCATGGAGGAGTATGTTGCAGACGCACTTTCTCGAGGTTTCATCCTCAAATTCTCATCCCTTGCTGGTACTGGTTTCTTCTTTGTGAAGAAGAGGAGTGGTGAACTGAGACCTTGTATTGATTATAGGGGTCTCAATCGTTTCACGATTAAGAATGCCTATCCGATTCTGTTGATTACAGAGTTATTTGACTGCCTCAAGGGAGCAACTGTTTTCACAAAGCTTGATTTGAGAGGGGCATACAATCTCATGAGAATTAAGGAGGGTGACGAGTGGAAAACTGCATTTATTACCAGAACAGGGCATTATGAGTACCTCGTAATGCCTTTTGGCTTTTGTAACACCCCGGCAGTTTTCCAGGAATTTATTAACGATGTCCTCCGAGATTTGATGCAGTTATGTGTGGTGGTTTATCTCAAAGATATCCTCATATTTTCCAAGTCCCTGGAGAGCCACCACACAGATGTCTGTCGTGTGCTTCAGAAATTAAGAGATAACAATCTCTATTGTAAACTGGAGAAGTGCGAGTTCCATCATGAACAGGTTAAATTCCTGGGTTATGTCATTTCCACTGCTGGTTTTTTGATGGACCCAGAGAATCTTTCAGCAGTCCTACAGTGACCCGACACATGGGTTTACATTCTCTGCAGCGTTTCCTGGGCTTTGCCAAATGTTATCAGAAGTTTGTTCGTAACTTCTCATCTCTGGTCAAGCCCCTGACTGATATGACCAGAGAGGACGGTAACCCACAGAATTGGTTCCTGGAGTCCGTTAAGGCCTTTGAGATTCTCAAGGCTGCCTTTGTTTCTGCTCCTGTGTTGGCACACCCTGATCCTACTTTACCTTTTATCCTTGAGGTTGATGCTTCTGAGACTGGTGTTGGCGACCTTCTGTCTCAACGTCCTACCTCTGAGAGCGCCTTGAAAGAATGGAGATATCTCCTCAAAGGTACCTCTGTGCCGGTTTTCATTCTTGCTGCTCAGGTCCATGCTCCTCCTGAGAAACCTTGTGACCGCTGCTTTGTCCCAGAGAGTCTCCGTACTGCCGTGCTCCAGACTTACCATTCTCCCAAGGATGCTGACCACCCTGGGAAGAATCAACTCTTTTGGGCCATTTCCCAACAATGCTGGTGGCCTAGTCTACGTGCTGATGTAACCGCCTTCGTAGCTGCCTGTTCCTTGTGTGCTCAGAGTAAGACTCCACGACACCTTCCATTGGGCCTCCTACAACCCATACCCAATGGAGAGAGGCCCTGGACCCACCTGTCTATGGATTTCATTGTGGAGTTACCAAACTCCCAGGGCAACACAGTTATCCTTATGGTGGTTGACCTGTTCTCAAAGATGTGTCATTGTATTCCACTAAAGAAGTTGCTCACTTCTAATGAACTGGCTTCCATTTTTGCTCTGGAGATCTTTCGCTTACATGGGATAACCAAGGTGATTGTCTTGGACAGGGGTAGTCAGTTTGTGTCCCGGTTCTGGCGAGCCTTTTGTGCACAGTTGGGAATTCAGCTTACTTTCTCCTCTGTGTATCACCCGCAGTCTAATGGGGCTGCAGAATGAAACAATCAATCCTTTGAGCAATTCCTATGTTGCTATATTTCTGACCATCATAACAACTGGTCAGACCTATTATCGTGGGCAGAGTTTTCTCACAACAGTGCCTTGAATTCTGCTTCCAGATTGTCCCTGTTTATGGCGAATTATGTTTTCCAACCTTCCATGTTGCCTGACTCGTTTTTTCTGCAGAGTATTCCTGGATTAGAGGAGCATCTCCGTTGTCTTCATTCCACTTGGGCACAAGTCCAGGAGGCTTCGCGATATACTTATGATAGGTAAAGACTCCATGCTGACCGCAGATGCCTGCCTGCGCCTTCCTTCCAGGTTGGAGACAGGATCTGGCTGTCATCTCGCAACCTCCAACTTCGTATTCCCTCACTGAAGTTCGCACCTCAGTTTATTGGGCCTTTCCATATTCTTTTCAGGATTAACCCAGTGGCTTACGCATTAGACCTTCCTTCTAATATGTGTATTTCGAATGTATTTCATGTCAACTTATTAAAACCTTTGGTTTGCAACTGTTTTACCACCTCGGTGCCACGTCCTCACCCTGCACAGGTTGAGAACCATAAGGAGTATGAAGTACAGTCCATTGTTGACTCTCATAGGCATACAGTACCTGGTGCATTGGAAAGGGAATGCTCTTGGGTCTCGTCCTTGGACGTACATGCCCCGTCCTCCTCCGTGATTTCCATAGACGTTTTCCCCTCAAGCCTGGTGGTCCTCCAAGGGGGAGGGGCTGTTGAGGAGAGGGTACTCTCAGGGCTGGGCTCAGCCCTTCCTTCTCTAAGCTGGCCGCTCAGCTGTCGGCTAATTGCCAGCTCCTATCACTCCACAGTTACTCAGCTGTTGATGATATCCTGCTCGTCAGTTCTGCCTACTTAAGCTGTCCAGCACCGAGGGTCTCTGCCTTCACCTTAGTCAACATCACAGAGATGCTCTCCTGCATTCCTGTTAGCTGACATGCCTTCTGGCTCCAGATCCTGCTTGCTGTTTTACTGCTCTCATCTCCGGCTCCCTGATGTTTGGCTTGTCTGACTATCCATTCCGGTTCCTGAACTCTGGCTATGTTTTGACTACATTTGTTCTATTTACTTTTATTATTAAACAAGTGTGATTTAACTGTACTTCTGTCTCGATCTGATTTCATGGTTTCTGACAGAGGGTCTAGATGCCCATATCAAGAGTCTCCCACCCTTATTACCTTGTTCATAGAACACTTTTTGATTGAGTACATAGCGCCATCTTGTGCGCTTCTCAAGCTCCTCTAGTAAGGCAGAACGAGTGTTTAATAACTCTTGTAGAGATTGCTGTGACCGTGAGGATTTATTAGTGGCTTCTAATCGCCTAATTTTATCAATCAGCGTCTCAACATTCTCTTGGTGTTGCCTTTTAGCTTTTGTGGCTTGGGCAATAAGTTTCCCCTCAAAGCACGCACTTATGAGCCTCCCATAGGGTGATGGGAAAGATATCTGGAGAGGCATGCTGCAAAGTACAGTCAGAGCTGGGACTCTAAGTAGGTGGCAAATTCTGGTTCTTTGAGCAGGGAAGGGTATAATCGCCAGGTTTTAATTCTGGGAACTGATTCTGGGGAAGTCAGGGTGACCAAAATAGGATGATAATCCGACAGGAACATCAGTTCTATTGTTGCTTGCTTAAGGTAATTTAGGTCAGGCTGGGAGAGGAAGAAATAATATATCCGGGAATATTTTTTTAATTGAATTGAGTAGAAAATGTAGTCCTTGACCGAGGGGGATAATGTGCGCCAGGTATCGTGTAGATATCTCGATTATATAGTTTTGATGGCATATATTCCAACTATATGAATGTCAAACTTAAATGTAGAGACCCCCCAACTCTTTTTGGCTCTAGGGCCCTCCAAGTTGGGAGGCCTCCTCAGCTCTCGTTGTCCCTTATAGCAAAGTACTTCTATATGACTACTGTAATTGCATCTGGTATATAGTGTACTGGACCAGTTAAGCCTTCCTCATGTAATGCTTTGTTGACATAATTTGTACTTTGTACTAATCCCCAATAAAAATGTGTATTAAAAAAAAAAATTGGGTCAAAACATCAAGAACTGAGTTCCTAGGCACTTACGAGCAGGAAACCACACGCATTCTGGTAGGACCTCAGGCCTCCAGGCGATCCCTGCGAGAAGATGCTAAGGGTCCAGGAGTGCGTTGATTTAGGCCTCTTGACGAGATACGCGGGCACCAGGAGAGGGAGGGTCTGGTCTCCGTCGGCTGGAGCACTGCCTTTAAACTTTCAGGGAAGGGTTGTGTGACACCGGGTGCCAGGGCTCCTCAGGGAAAGAGAAGGCATACCATTCCAGAAGATCTGTCGGAGGTAGGTCTAGCTGCTTGCAGAAGGTTTGGAGGTCATCTGGTGTTCGTAGGAGAGCAGTGCAGCCTCTAGCGGAGACGGACAAGCAAAACTGAAACTTCTAATGGTACTGGATATTGCGGGATCTTAGTAGTTCCAGCAAGGGGCGCAGTGTACGTCTATTTTGTAAGGTGATTTGGGAAAGGTCCTGGAATATTGAGTAACGAAATTGGTCTAAAATTGGGTGGGGATGTGGGTTCTTTACCTGGCTTGGGGATGGTTACAACATAGGCCTTGAGCATCTTGGAGGGAAAGGTTTTGTAGTAGTCATTAGGAAGTCCATCAGAACCAGGGGATTTACCCATTGGAAGAGTCATTATCACTTTTTTGATCTCAGGTTCGGAAGGGTGCATTGAGAGAGGAGAGTTGTGCTTTTGTGAGAGAGGGGAGTTTAATTTTTGTCAAAAAAGATTGTATGTTCACGTCAGTTGGTTGAGGGGTGTTAGGATCTTTCTCCAAATTGTATAGTGAAGAATGGTATTCTGCAAAGGAATTAGCTATTTCTTTGGGGTTCAATATTTTATAATTATTTGATGAGTGTATTAGATATGGGATTTTTGATTTAGTACGAGCTGTTTTGAGTCTTTGGGCGAGAAACTTGCCAGCTCAGTTGCCTGTGGAGTAGTGGGACATTTTGAGTGTTTGGATATGTTTGTTGTATTGTTTGATAAGTAGGAGCCTGAGATCAGAGCGACACGGGGAAAGTTTTTGCGCCAAATGTGTGTTTGTGCATTTTTTGTTTAGAGACTCTAGTGTTTTAATATCATTCAAGAGTTGGTTCAGTTTTTGTGTCCTCTGCCTTTTCTAACGTGAGCAAATTTGATAACATACCCCTCTAATAAAGGCCTTGTGCGCACACCACAACATTGCAGGGTCAGATACAGAGTTACTATTTATGGAAAAAAACTCTGTTAATTTGTTTGCAATACTAGTAGCATGAAGAGGCTTCTGGAATATTCATGAATTAGCTCTCCAGATAGGCAGGACTTGGGGTGTGTCCCTCCACCACCATTATAGACACCGATGCGTGGTCTGACCATGTGATGTCATGAATGGCGGAGGAGGACACTGCTTGTAGAAGAACCTTATCAATGAGAATTAAGTCAATTCTGGAGTATGAATTGTGTTTCGAGGAATGGTAGATGTAATCACGTTCATTTACATGCTGGCACCCCCACACATTGTACATGTCTTCCGAATGTAGGAAGGGTTGAAGCGTAGGTGGTGGGCGTTTAGCCTTGGAGGTGGTGTCTATCTCGTAGTCTGCTGTGACATTGTGGTTTCCACACACTACCAAAGATCCTTTTTGAACAGTGGCAATTTTGCGCAATAGTCTTTTCAAAAAGCGTAATTGATGGGAGTTGGGTGCATACAGGTTAACAACGGTGAAGGGTTTGTTGTTAAGATCAGCTACTAATATGAGATAGCATCCTGCAGGGTCTGTATAAGTGTCTTTCAGGTTGAAGGCCACTGAGTCTTGTATGGCAATTTGAACTCCTTTTTGTTTTTTGGGGGCTGAAGCCATAAAGATGTGGGGGTAATTTTTGTGATGAAAGGAGGGAGTATTGTCAGCTTCAAAATGGGTCTACTGAATACAGAGGACATCAGCCTGCAATGTAAGCGCCTCTCTCCAAACCGAGGCTCTTTTGGCTGGGTGGTTGAGGCTGTTAACATTAAAGGAGACTATGGTAAGAGCCATGTATGTAGGGTGGGTGAGGAAGATGACAGTACCTTAGGCTTGATTATGGAGGGTTCCCAGCAGTGGTTTTCTGTTGAAGAGCTGTGCAGAGTAAACTTTCCATTTTACAGTTTTGGTGATGTTAAGGTAACCCTCGTGTGGGTCAGTCCAGAGGTGGGGGAGGAAAAACAGGGTTTGAAGAGAAACAAAGTCAAACCACAAAAAACAAGTAGTTCAATAATCACGTTCGTTTACATGCTGGCACCCCCACACATTGTACATGTCTTCCGAATGTAGGAAGGGTTGAAGCGTAGGTGGTGGGCGTTTAGCCTTGGAGGTGGTGTCTATCTCGTAGTCTGCTGTGACATTGTGGTTTCCACACACTACCAAAGATCCTTTTTGAACAGTGGCAATTTTGGGCAATAGACTTTTCAAAAAGCGTAATTGATGGGAGTTGGGTGCATACAGGTTAACAACGGAGAAGGGTTTGTTGTTAAGATCAGCTACTAATATGAGATAGCATCCTGCAGGGTCTGTATAAGTGTCTTTTAGGTTGAAGGCCACTGAGTCTTTTATGGCAATTAGAACTCCTTTTTGTTTTTTGGGGGCTGAAGCCATAAAGATGTGGGGGTATTTTTTGTGATGAAAGGAGGGAGTATTGTCAGCTTCAAAATGGGTCTACTGAATACAGAGGACATCAGCCTGCAATGTAAGCGCCTCTCTCCAAACCGAGGCTCTTTTGGCTGGGTGGTTGAGGCTGTTAACATTAAAGGAGACTATGGTAAGAGCCATGTATGTAGGGTGGGTGAGGAAGATGACAGTACCTTAGGCTTGATTATGGAGGGTTCCCAGCAGTGGTTTTCTGTTGAAGAGCTGTGCAGAGTAAACTTTCCATTTTACAGTTTTGGTGATGTTAAGGTAATCCTCGTGTGGGTCAGTCCAGAGGTGGGGGAGGAAAAACAGGGTTTGAAGAGAAACAAAGTCAAACCACAAAAAACAAGTAGTTCAATAAAAAAGTGGATTCAAACTTGAATCTGGGGACAGAACATCTGCCCATAACTCAGGAGGGCAAACTTGCACACTGCTCCAGAGGGTCCCGGGAACCTTATTAAGTGTAGGTAAGTTGGTTTTGTAAAGGGGGGTTTATGCGTTTTTTTTTGTTGCTTTTCTTTCTCTACACCGTTTGCCAATCATACTGGTTAGGCATCTTTGCAGGGGGAGACGGATCATCCATTGATTGGACAGGAAGAATGTCCAGAGAGCGAAGTAGTGCCAAACCATCTTCCACACAAATCACAGTGATGTGGCCTTCGTGTGTGACCGTTAGCCAGGATAGCCCCAGCGATAAGGAATATTGTGATTCCGTAAGGCTTTGGTCACAGGCAGTAGGGATTTACGTTTTTGCATCATAAATTGTGAAAGATCTGCATATAGTTTGATATGCACAAATCTTTCTGGGAGTTGCTGGTTTTTACGAAAGGCGGGCATGAGTTGTTCTTTAGTATGGTAGAAATGCACCTGCATTAGGACATCGTCGGGTATGTTATCTGGAAGATGGGGTGGCTTCGGCAATCTGTGGATACGATTAACTGTCATTTCGCATTCAGGTAAGGAGGGAAGGAACACTTTTATGAGGTTCCGGGCATATTGCTGTAATTGGGTGGGGAGAATAGTTTCAGGGACCCCCCTAATTTTGACATTGTTCCTCCTGGACCTGTCTTCGAGGTCCGCTACCTTAGCCTTGAGCCATGTTATGTCATCTTCATGATCGTTATGCGCATCGATCAGTGTATTGTGAGAAGATGCAAAGTCTCCCATTTTTTTCTTAATATGGTCTACCTTTCCTCCTAATGCACCCACCTCAGCTTTAAAGTTGCTCATGCATTGTAACAGCTGAGCATGCATGGAGCTGCGGAGGGAGAAAAATATATCTTTAAGAGTGGTGTCTAACACTGGCTTATCAGAGGTGGGGAATGCAGTGAAGGGGTCTACAAGCTCTCGTGTCCTCTAGTGAGTCCTGACATGAGCTCACCTGTTTAATGTCTTCAGCCATACATGGCTTTGATTTGGTAGGGTTGCGGGAGAGGGCAGTTGAGGCATCAGGGAGATGGTGAGCGATGTCTGCGTGTGTCCCAGGGCTTGATGCAGTGGAGTGGGGGCTGCATGAGGAAGGTGGAGAGCCATCCTCGGCACCGGCGCCATTTTGGCAGTGATCTATTAATTAATAAATTAATAAATCTAGTAATTTCTTCGGCTGGGCCGTATCTTTGTGCTTACGGGTCATCTTGTGGCTCTGAGGGCACCTTTAGGTAGCCGGTGGTGATGTGATTGTCGGCAATGTCGTCCCCAAAGCGGTCGGTTCCCGAGGCTGGATCAGAGCTATGAGCTCAGGCGTCCATTCTGTTGCGCGGTAGCCACTGAACTGATTTTTTAAAATACACTCCATGGTGTTGTCAGATATAAAATGAGATGTATTCTGTGTAATAAAGAATTTATTTGAGATGCTAAATGGATTACATAGCATAACACATCTAAGATGCTGACCTGATTTTTCAGCATATTGTTTACTAGGGATGAGCCGAACACCTCCCGGTTCGGTTCGCTCTAGAACCTGCGAACAGACCGAAAATTCGCACGAACATTAGAACACCATTGATGTCCATGGGACTCGAACGTTCGAAATCAAAAGTGCTCATTTTAAAGGCTAATTTTCATGGTATTGTCCTAAAAAGGGTTTGGGGACCCGGGTCCTGCCCCAGGGGACATGTATCAATGCAAAAAAAACTTTTAAAAACAGCCGTTGTTTTGGGAGCAGTGATTTTAATGATGCTTAAAGTAAAAAAAAGTGAAATATTCCTTTAAATATCATACCTGGGGGGTGTCTATAGTATGCCTGTAAAGTGGCGCGTGTTTCCCGTGCTTAGAACAGTCCCTTCACAAAATGACATTTTTAAAGGAAAAAAAGTCATTCAAAACTGCTTGCGGCTTTAATGTAATGTCGGGTCCTGGCAATATGGATGAAAATCAGTGAGACAAACGGCATGGGTACCCTCCAGTCCATTACCAGGCCCTAGGGTCCTGTATGGATATTAAGGGGAACCCCGCACCCAAATTAAAAAAAGGAAAGGTGTGGGGCCCCAGGCCCCATATACTCTGAACAGCAGTATACAGGTGGTGCAAACAAGACAGGGACTGTAGGTTTGTTGTTAAGTAGAATCTGTTTGTAATTTTGAACTGGTACATTTTTAAAGTGTAGCTCCAGCTAAAAAATCTGTTTTTAAGCTTTTTGGAAAACATAGGGAAGTGTTATCACCCCTGTGACATTTGTTTTGCTGTCTGTGCTCCTCTTCAGAAGATTTCACCTCACTTTTTGTCCCAATGACAAATGTTTTTTGAAAATTTGGGGTTTTTAGTGAAACAAGGATTGGTGATAAAGCATCAGTGGAAAGGAGAGAAGTTTTTCCCATATTAACTCTTACAGGAGAGAATTTCCCTTCCTATGGGGTAGATTTCATCTCACTTCCTGTTGTCTCCTTCCATTTGCAAGTAGGAGTCGTTTGTAAGTTGGATGTTTGAATGTAGGGGCCTGCCCTATATATTCAGCAGAAATTTGGGCCTTAGGTGTTGTTGTGGCCTCAACACTGTAAGCCCTCACAGGGCCCTGCTGTGAAATATTAGATCAAGAATTGTAATTGTATGCCCCTGTTGAACAGGGGCAGAAAAATTGGGCCTTTGGTGATGGTGGTGGTGGTGGTGCTGGTGCCACAACACTGTAAGTCCTCACAGTTACTCTTGGTGGGTGCTGGAACGGGCCCTGCTGTGAAATATTAGATCAAGAATTGTAATTACATGCCCCTGTTGAACAGGGGCTGAAAAATTGGGCCTTTGGTGGTGGTGGTGGTGTTGGTGCCACAACACTGTAAGTCCTCACAGTTAATCTTGGTGGGCGCAGAAACGTGCCCTGCTGTGAAATATTAGATCAAGAATTCTAATTACATGTCCCTGTTGAACAGGGGGCTGAAAAATTGGGCCTTAGGCACTGGTGCTGGTGCCACAACACTGCAACCCCACACAGATACTCTAGTTGGAAGGCAGGAACAAGCCCTGCTGCAAAGTATTGCATCAAAAATTGTAATTACACACCCCTGTTAAAAAGGTGCTGAAAAATTGGGCCTTAGTCACTGGTGCTGGTGCCACAACACTGCAACCCCTCACAGATACTCTAGTTGGAGCACAGGAACTAGCCCTGCTCCAAAGAATTGCATCAAAAATTGTAATTACACGCCCCTGTTAAACAGGGGCTTAAAAATGGGGCCTTAGGCACTGGTGGCGGCGCCCAGAACCAAAAATGTTCTTACAAACTATCAGCATGATCATTGAGAAGGAAGAGGATATTTACTCAGCATAACAGGATAGTCACTCAGCATCAGCATAGGCAGTCTTTGAAGGGATCTGACATTTCAAAAAAAATTATTCGGTTACATCAGCATCAGGTGCTTGGTAGCTGGTGGTGATCCAAGACTGATTCATTTTTATGAAGGTCAGTCGACCGAGTCGGTGGACAGACGCACCCAGTGATTGGTTACAAAGCCTCCAGCAGCACTGAATGTGCGTTCCGAAAGAACCCTGGATGCAGGACAGGCCAGTAGCTCAATTGCATACTGTGCAAGCTCTGGCCATTGATCCATCCTCAAGACTCAGTAACCCAGAGGATTTTTGGTGGGAAAGGTGTCCAAGTCAGATCTTGCCCCTAGGTATTCCTGCACCATGTAAAACAGACGCTGGCGATGGTTGCTGGAACCGATCATACCTTGGGGCTGCAAACTAAAAAATTGTCTGAACGCATCAGTCAGATGGCCACCTTCTCCACCGTTCCTTCTTTGACTGACCGAAGCCTCAGCAACACGTTGTCCAGAAACAGGAGATTGTAACCTCCCAGTCTCTGGGAACGCATTGCACAGACCTTTCTGCAAGGCCTCCCGAAGATGTTTCATCCTCTGCTCCCTCTGCGATGGCAAGATAAGGTCCACAACCTTACCCTTGTAACGTGGATCAAGGAGGGTTGCCAGCCAGTATTGTTCCTTCTCCTTGATACCAGGAATACGAGGATCCTTCTGCAGGCTTTGCAGGATCAGGGAGGCCATGCAGCTTAGGTTTGCTGAGGCATTCGGTCTGGAGTCCTCTGGGTCACTAAGGACAACATGGTCCGCAGCCACCTCCTCCCAGCCACGTACAAGTCCATGGGTTTCTTGGGACTGATCCCTTAAAGACTGCTGCTGATGCTGAGTGCCAGGCAGTCCTCCTCTTCCTGCCTCTGTTCTGCCTCAAGTGCCCTGTCCATTATTCCATGCAGCGTGTGCTCCAACAGGTGGACAAGGGGGACAGTGTCACTGATGCATGCACTGTCACTGCTCACCATCCTCGTGGCCTCCTCAAATGGTGACAGGCCATGCATGCATCCCTGATCATGGCCCACTGGCGTGGGAAAAAAAACAAGCTCCCCTGACCCTGTCCTGGTGCCATAGTCGCACAGGTACTCATTGATGGCCCTCTGTTGCGTGTGCAGCCGCTGCAGCATGGCCAACGTTGAGTTCCACCTGGTGGGCATGTCACAGATTAGGCGGTTCTTGGGCAGGTTAAACTCCTTTTGGAGGTCTGCCAGCCGAGCACTGGCATTATATGACTGGCGGAAATGCACACAGACTTTCTTGGCTTGCCTCAGAATATCCTGTAAGCCCGGGTACCTGCCCAAGAACCGCTGCACCACCAAGTTAAGGACGTGAGCCAAACAGGGCACATGGGTCATTTGTCCCTGTCAGAGGGCAGGGAGGAGGTTGGTGCCATTGTTGCAAACCACCATTCCTGTCTTAAGTTGGCATGGCATCAACCACCTCTGAACCTGCCCCTGCAGAGCTGACAGAACCTCTGCCCCAGTGTGACTCCTGTCCCCCAAGCACACCAGCTCAAGCACCGCATGGCATCTTTTGGCCTGCGTACTTGCGTAGCCCCTTGAACGACTACGGAGCACCGCTGGTTCCGAGGAAGAGGCCATGGAGGAAGAAGAAGAGGAGGGGGTGGAGGAGAGAGGTGTGTCACAATCATTAGCATTTTGGAGGCGTGGTGGCGGAACAACCTCCATCTTTTGGCCTGCGTACTTGCGTAGCCCCTTGAATGCCTATGGAGCGCCGCTGGTTCTGAGGACAAAGCACAGGAAGAGGCCATGGAGGAAGAAGAAGAGGAGGGGGTGGAGGAGAGAGATGTGTCAGAATCATTAGAAGTGACATTTTGGAGGCGTGGTGGCGGAACAACCTCCAACACTACTGCACCTTGTCTTGCATCCTTCCCAGCTGCCAGCAGAGTGACCCAATGCGCCGTGAAACTTAGGTAACATCCCTGTCCATGCCTGCTGGACCATGAGTCAGTGGTAATATGCACTTTACCGCTGACCGCCCTGCCCAGCGAGGCATGGACATTGCCTTCCAAATGCCGGTAGAGAGCCGGAATCGCCTTCCATGAGAAAAAGTGGCGTTTGGGTACCTGCCACTGAGGAACCGCACATTCCACAAACTTACAGAAGGGGGCAGAGTCTGAAAGGTAGCAGTTGAAGTGCTAGCAATTTTGCCAAGCTAGCATTCAACCACTGGGCATGTGGATGGCTGGGAGCGAACTTCTTTTTGCGGTGCAGCAGCTGGGGCAGGGAAGTTTGCCTGGTACAATCTGATGTCGGTGTACCGAAAGCAGATTGCCCACAAGTACTTGGCTGTGACACACCTAATTCTACACCTTCATTCCTCTCAGTGCAGGTCTCAGAGAGAACTGAACGTATAGTGGGGTTGGAGATCTCAGCTGATGAGGAGCAAGGAGAAGTTCTCTTTGTTCTTTGGTGTGGGTCTTTTAGATACGCTTGCCAACGAACTGCATGGCAGGTCAACATGTGTCTGGTCAAGCATGTAGCGCCCAAGCGGGAGATGTTTTGGCCACGCGAGATACGCTTGAGACATATGTTGCAAATAGCAGCGGTGCGAACTGATGCACTCGTCTCAAAAAAGACCCACACCAAAGAACTTTTAGAATAACACGCAGAGACAGCAGCGCCCTGCACATGCGGAGCTTTGCGGTGTGATGCAGTCAGTGTGCTGCCCTTACGTTGGCCCCTGGAGGGCATCCTGCCTCGTTGGTGATGTGCCTCCTCCTCCTCTCTCCTATCAGGCACCCACATTGAGTCAGTGACCTCATCATCCCTTCCCTCCTCATAACTGGAGCAAACCTGACAGTATGCTGCAGCAGGGGGAACATGACTGCCAGATTGCTGTCCTTTTTTGGGCACCCTCTCTGTCCATGCTCACGTTACTGCCTTCATCTAGCTCAGTATCATCATCAGAGTCTTCTAAACGCTGGGCATCCTGCTGGAGCATGTACCCAACACTGTGGTCAAACAGGTCGAGGGAATCCTCAGGAGGACATGGTGGGGCTAGGGAAGGAGTCACTGATGCCATTGAGCCGAGGGAAGAGGCCACGTTGGCAGCTGCTTTGCCAGACAAAGTACTCTGAGCATTAGTGAGAGAGGATGAGGAGGATGAGGATGGCTTGGTCATCCACTCGACCAAGTCTTCCGCATGTTGTACCTCAACACGGCCAGTTGCTGAAAAAAAGGCCAACTGTGTCCCACGGCCACGTGCTGATGAGGATGCACCGTCTCCACGACCAGCACTGTTGCCTCTAGACACAGAGCCTGCTTGCCCTCTTTTATTGGCTTGTGACTGTCTGCCTCTCCTTGTTGGCCTTCCAGACATACTAATGGCCTGTAGCTGCACTAAGCCGGGGTATATATATATATATATATATATATATATATATATGTGTGTGTATATACATACTGATACTGCAGCTAGAAAAATCAACTGCCTGCCTGTAGTATGAGAACACCACCAACCTTCTACAGGTAGCTTTAGCTGAATACTGTGCAGAGCTCGCAAAAAACTAACTTGTAGCTTATTTAGCTGCCTGCAGTAGTGATAGGATCAGGAAAACACCACCAACCTTCTACAGGTAGCTTTACCTGAACACTGTGCAGAAGTCGCACTACACTAACTTTTAGTTTTAGCTGAACACTGTGAAGGAGGACTCACTACACTAACTTGTAGCTTTAGCTGAACACTGTTCAGAGGACGCACTACACTAACTTGTAGCTTTAGCTGAACACTGTTCAGAGGACGCACTAAACTAACTTGTAGCTTTAGCTGAACACTGTGCAGAGGTCGCACTACACCAACTTGTAGTTTTAGCTGAACACTGTGAGGAGGACGCACTACACTAACTTGTAGCTTATTTAGCTGCTTGCGGTAGTGATAGGATCAGGAAAACACCACCAACCTATTACAGGTAGCTTTAGCTGAACACTGTGCAGAGCTCACAAAAAACTAACTTGTAGCTTATTTAGCTGCCTGTGGTAGTGATAGGATCAGGAAAACACCACCAAACTTCTACAGGTAGCTTTAGCTGAACACTGTGCAGAGCTCACAAAAAACTAACTTGTAGCTTATTTAGCTGCCTGTGGTAATAATAGGATCAGGAAAACACCACCAACCTCCTACAGGCAGCTTTAGCTGAACACTGTGCAGAGCTCACAAAAAACTAACTTGTAGCTTATTTAGCTGCCTGCGGTAATAATAGGATGAGGAAAATACCACCAACCTTCTACAGGTAGCTTTAGCTGAACACTGTGAAGAGCTCGCAAAAAACTAACTTGTAGCTTATTTAGCTGCCTGCGGTAGTAATAGGATCAGAAAAACACCACCAACCTTCTACAGGTAGCTTTAGCTGAACACTGTGCAGAGCTCGCAAAAAAAATAACTTGTAGCTTATTTAGCTGCCTGCGGTAGTGATAGGATCAGGAAAACACCACCAACCTTCTACAGGTAGCTTTAGCTGAACACTGTGCAGAGCTCACAAAGAACTAACTTGTAGCTTATTTAGCTGCCTGTGGTAGTGATAGGATCAGGAAAACACCACCAACCTTCTACAGGTAGCTTTAGCTGAACACTGTGCAGAGCTCGCAAAAAACTAACTTGTAGCTTAGTTAGTTGCCTGCTGTAGTGATAGGATCAGGAAAACACCACCAACCTTCTACAGGTAGCTTTAGCTGAACACTGTGCAGAGGTCGCACTACATTAACTTGTAGTTTTAGCTGAACACTGTGAGGAAGACGCACTACACTAACTTGTAGCTTTAGCTGAACACTGCTCAGAGGACGCACTACACTAACTTGTAGCTTTAGCTGAACACTATGCATTACACTAACTTGTAGCTTTAGCTGAACACTGTTCAGAGGACGCACTACACTAACTTGTAGCTTTAGCTGAACACTGTGCAGAGGTCGCACTACACCAACTTGTAGTTTTAGCTGAACACTGAGGAGGACGCACTAACTGGTAGCTTATTTAGGTGTCTGCGGTAGTGATAGGATCAGGAAAACACCACCAAACTTCTACAGGTAGCTTTAGCTGAACACTGTGCAGAGGTGTCACTACACCTACTTGTAGTTTTAGCTGAACACTCTGAGGAAGATGCACTACACTAACTTGTAGCTTTAGCTGAATACTGTTCAGAGGACGCACTACACTAACTTGTAGCTTTAGCTGAACACTGTGCATTACACTAACTTGTAGCTTTAGCTGAACACTGTTCAGAGGACGCACTACACTAATTTGTAGCTTTAGCTAAACACTATGCACTACACTAACTTGTAGCTTTAGCTGAACACTGTTCAGAGGACGCACTACACTAACTTGTAGCTTTAGTTGTACACTGTGCAGAGGTCGCACTACACCTACTTGTAGTTTTAGCTGAACACTGTGAGGAGGACGCACTAACTTGTAGCTTATTTAGCTGCCTGCGGTAGTGATAGGATCAGGAAAACACCACCAACCTCCTACAGGTAGCTTTAGCTGAACACTGTGCAGAGCTTGCAAAAAACGAACTTGTAGCTTATTTAGCTGCCTGTGGTAGTGATAGGATCAGGAACACACCACCAACCTTCTACAGGTAGCTTTAGCTGAACACTGTGCAGAGCTCACAAAAAACTAACTTGTATCTTATTTAGATGCCTGCGGTAATAATAGGATCAGAAAAACACCACCAACCTCCTACAGGTAGCTTTAGCTGAACACTGTGCAGAGCTCACAAAAAACTAACTTATAGCTTATTTAGCTGCCTGCGGTAATAATAGGATCAGGAAAACACCACCAACCTTCTACAGGTAGCTTTAGCTGAACACTGTGCAGAGCTCACAAAAAACTAACTTGTAGCTTATTTAGCTGCCGGCGGTAATAATAGGATCAGGAAAACACCACCAACCTCCTACAGGTAGCTTTAGCTGAACACTGTGCAGAGATCACAAAAAACTAGCTTGTAGCTTATCTAGCTGCTTGCGGTAATAATAGGATCAGGAAAACACCACCAACCTTCTACAGGTAGCTTTACCTGAACACTGTGCAGAGCTCGCAAAAAATTAACTTGTAGCTTATTTAGCTACCTGTGGTAGTGATAGGATCAGGAAAATACCACCAACCTTCTACAGGTAGCTTTAGCTGAACACGGTGCAGAGCTCACAAAAAACTAACTTGTAGCTTATTTAGCTGCCCGCGGTAATAATAGGATCAGGAAAACACCACCAACCTCCTACAGGTAGCTTTAGCTGAACACTGTGCAGAGCTCACAAAAAACTAACTTGTAGCTTATTTAGCTGCCTGCGGTAATAATAGGATCAGGAAAACACCGCCAACGTCCTACAGGTAGCTTTAGCTGAACACTGTGCAGAGCTCACAAAAAACTAACTTGTAGCTTACTTAGCTGCCTGCAGTAGTGATAGGATCAGGAAAACACCACCAACCTTCTACAGGTAGCTTTAGCTGAACACTGTGCAGAGCTCGCAAAAAACTAACTTGTAGCTTATTTAGCTGCCTGCAGTAGTGATAGGATCAGGAAAACACCACCAACCTTCTACAGCTAGCTTTAGCTGAACACTGTGCAGAGCTCACAAAAAACTAACTTGTAGCTTATTTAGCTGCCTGTGTTAATAATAGGATCAGGAAAACACCACCAACCTCCTACATGTAGCTTTAGCTGAACACTGTGCAGAGCTCACAAAAAACTAACTTGTAGCTTATTTAGCTGCCTGCGGTAATAATAGGATCAGGAAAACACCACCAACCTTCTACAGGTAGCTTTAGCTGAACACTGTGTAGAGGTCGCACTACACTAACGTGTAAATAATTTAGCTGCCTGCGGTATTGATAGGATTAGGAAAACACCACCAACCTTCTACAGGTAGCTTTAGCTGGACACTGTGCAGAGCTCGCAAAAAACAAACTTGTAGCTTATTTAGCTGCCTGCGGTAGTGATAGGATCAGGAAAACACCACCAACCTTCTACAGGTAGCTTTAGCTGAACACTGTGCAGAGCTCGCAAAAAACTAACTTGTAGCTTATTTAGCTGCCTGCGGTAGTGATAGGATCAGGAAAACACCACCAACCTTCTACAGGTAGCTTTAGCTGAACACTGTGCAGAGCTCACAAAAAACTAACTTGTAGCTTATTTAGCTAGCTGCGGTAATAATTGGATCAGGAAAACACCACCAACCTCCTAGAGGTAGCTTTAGCTGAACACTGTGCAGAGCTCACAAAAAACTAACTTGTAGCTTATTTAGCTGCCTGCGGTAATAATAGGATTCAGAAAACACCACCAACCTTCTACAGGTAGCTTTAGCTGAACACTGTGCAGAGCTCGCAAAAAACTAACTTGTAGCTTATTTAGCTGCCTGCGGTATTGATAGGATCAGGAAAACACCACCAACCTTCTACAGGTAGCTTTAGCTGAACACTGTGCAGAGCTCACAAAAAACTAACTTTTAGCTTATTTAGCTGCCTGCGGTAATAATAGGATCAGGAAAACACCACCAACCTTCTACAGGTAGCTTTAGCCGAACACTGTGTAGAGGTCGCACTACACTAACGTATAAATAATTTAGCTGTCTGCGGTAGTGATAGGATCAGGAAAACACCACCAACCTTCTACAGGTAGCTTTAGCTGAACACTGTGCAGAGCTTGAAAAAACCTAACTTGTAGCTTATTTAGCTGCCTGCGGTAGTGATAGGATCAGGAAACCACAACCAACCTTTTACAGGTACCTTTAGCTGAACACTGTGCAGAGCTCGCAAAAAACTAACCTGAAGCTTATTTAGCTGCCTGCAGTAGTGATAGGATCAGGAAAACACCACCAACCTTCTACAGCTAGCTTTAGCTGAACACTGTGCAGAGCTCACAAAAAACTAACTTGTAGCTTATTTAGCTGCCTTTGGTAATTATAGGATCAGGAAAACACCACCAACCTCCTACAGGTAGCTTTAGCTGAACACTGTGCAGAGCTCACAAAAA
The DNA here is from genome assembly GCF_042186555.1 of Aquarana catesbeiana. Taxonomy (NCBI): domain Eukaryota; kingdom Metazoa; phylum Chordata; class Amphibia; order Anura; family Ranidae; genus Aquarana; species Aquarana catesbeiana. Next base: position 378,409,893 of record NC_133327.1, read on the forward strand.
ACTAACTTGTAGCTTATTTAGCTGCCTGCGGTAATAATAGGATCAGGAAAACACCACCAACCTTCTACAGGTAGCTTTAGCTGAACACTGTGTAGAGGTCGCACTACACTAACGTGTAAATAATTTAGCTGCCTGCGGTATTGATAGGATTAGGAAAACACCACCAACCTTCTACAGGTAGCTTTAGCTGGACACTGTGCAGAGCTCGCAAAAAACTAACTTGTAGCTTATTTAGCTGCCTGCAGTAGTGATAGGATCAGGAAAACACTACCAACCTTCTACAGGTAGCTTTAGCTGAACACTGTGCAGAGCTCGCAAAAAACTAACTTGTAGCTTATTTAGCTGCCTGCGGTAGTGATAGGATCAGGAAAACACCATCAACCTTCTACAGGTAGCTTTAGCTGAACACTGTGCAGAGCTTACAAAAAACTAACTTGTAGCTTATTTAGCTGCCTGCGGTAGTAATAGGATCAGGAAAACACCACCAACCTTCTACAGGTAGCTTTAGCTGAACACTGTGCAGAGCTCACAAAAAACTAACTTGTAGCTTATTTAGCTGCCGGCGGTAATAATAGGATCAGGAAACCACCACCAACCTCCTACAGGTAGCTTTAGCTGAACACTGTGCAGAGCTCACAAAAAACTAACTTGTAGCTTATTTAGCTGCCTGCGGTAATAATAGGATCAGGAAAACACCACCAACCTTCTACAGGTAGCTTTAGCTGAACACTGTGCAGAGCTCGCAAAAAACTAACTTGTAGCTTATTTAGCTGCCTGTGGTAGTGATAGGATCAGGAAAACACCACCAACCTTCTACAGGTAACTTTAGCTGAACATTGTGCAGAGCTCGCAAAAAACTAACTTGTAGCTTATTTAGCTGCTGCGGTAGTGATAGGATCAGGAAAACACCACCAACCTTCTACAGGTAGCTTTAGCTGAACACTGTGCAGAGCTCGCAAAAAACTAACTTGTAGCTTATTTAGTTGCCTGCTGTAGTGATAGGATCAGGAAAACACCACCAACCTTCTACAGGTAGCTTTAGCTGAACACTGTGCAGAGGTCGCACTACATTAACTTGTAGTTTTAGCTGAACACTGAGGAAGACGCACTACACTAACTTGTAGCTTTAGCTGAACACTGTTCAGAGGACGCACTACACTAACTTGTAGCTTTAGCTGAACACTATGCATTACACTAACTTGTAGCTTTAGCTGAACACTGTTCAGAGGACGCACTACACTAACTTGTAGCTTTAGCTGAACACTGTGCAGAGGTCGCACTACACCAACTTGTAGTTTTAGCTGAACACTGAGGAGGACGCACTAACTGGTAGCTTATTTAGGTGTCTGCGGTAGTGATAGGATCAGGAAAACACCACCAACCTCCTACAGGTAGCTTTAGCTGAACACTGTGCAGAGCTCACAAAAAATTAACTTGTAGCTTATTTAGCTGCCTGCGGTAATAATAGGATCAGGAAAACACCACCAACCTTCTACAGGTAGCTTTAGCTGAACATTGTGCAGAGCTCGCAAAAAACTAACTTGTAGCTTATTTAGCTGCCTGTGGTAGTGATAGGATCAGGAAAACACCACCAACCTTCTACAGGTAGATTTAGCTGAACACTGTGCAGAGCTCGCAAAAAACTAACTTGTAGCTTATTTAGCTGCCTGCGGTAGTGATAGGATCAGGAAAACACCACCAAACTTCTACAGGTAGCTTTAGCTGAACACTGTGCAGAGGTGTCACTACACCTACTTGTAGTTTTAGCTGAACACTCTGAGGAAGACACACTACACTAACTTGTAGCTTTAGCTGAATACTGTTCAGAGGACGCACTACACTAACTTGTAGCTTTAGCTGAACACTGTGCATTACACTAACTTGTAGCTTTAGCTGAACACTGTTCAGAGGACGCACTACACTAATTTGTAGCTTTAGCTAAACACTGTGCACTACACTAACTTGTAGCTTTAGCTCAACACTGTTCAGAGGACGCACTACACTAACTTGTAGCTTTAGTTGAACACTGTGCAGAGGTCGCACTACACCTACTTGTAGTTTTAGCTGAACACTGTGAGGAGGACGCACTAACTTGTAGCTTATTTAGCTGCCTGCGGTAGTGATAGGATCAGGAAAACACCACCAACCTCCTACAGGTAGCTTTAGCTGAACACTGTGCAGAGCTTGCAAAAAACGAACTTGTAGCTTATTTAGCTGACTGTGGTAGTGATAGGATCAGGAACACACCACCAACCTTCTACAGGTAGCTTTAGCTGAACACTGTACAGAGCTCACAAAAAACTAACTTGTATCTTATTTAGATGCCTGCGGTAATAATAGCATCAGAAAAACACCACCAACCTCCTACAGGTAGCTTTAGCTGAACACTGTGCAGAGCTCACAAAAAACTAACTTATAGCTTATTTAGCTGCCTGCGGTAATAATAGGATCAGGAAAACACCACCAACCTTCTACAGGTAGCTTTAGCTGAACACTGTACAGAGCTCGCAAAAAACTAACTTGTAGCTTATTTAGCTGCCGGCGGTAATAATAGGATCAGGAAAACACCACCAACCTCCTACAGGTAGCTTTAGCTGAACACTGTGCAGAGATCACAAAAAACTAGCTTGTAGCTTATCTAGCTGCTTGCGGTAATAATAGGATCAGGAAAACACCACCAACCTTCTACAGGTAGCTTTACCTGAACACTGTGCAGAGCTCGCAAAAAATTAACTTGTAGCTTATTTAGCTACCTGTGGTAGTGATAGGATCAGGAAAATACCACCAACCTTCTACAGGTAGCTTTAGCTGAACACGGTGCAGAGCTCACAAAAAACTAACTTGTAGCTTATTTAGCTGCCCGCGGTAATAATAGGATCAGGAAAACACCACCAACCTCCTACAGGTAGCTTTAGCTGAACACTGTGCAGAGCTCACAAAAAACTAACTTGTAGCTTATTTACCTGCCTGCGGTAATAATAGGATCAGGAAAACACCGCCAACGTCCTACAGGTAGCTTTAGCTGAACACTGTGCAGAGCTCACAAAAAACTAACTTGTAGCTTATTTAGCTGCCTGCAGTAGTGATAGGATCAGGAAAACACCACCAACCTTCTACAGGTAGCTTTAGCTGAACACTGTGCAGAGCTCGCAAAAAACTAACTTGTAGCTTATTTAGCTGCCTGCAGTAGTGATAGGATCAGGAAAACACCACCAACCTTCTACAGCTAGCTTTAGCTGAACACTGTGCAGAGCTCACAAAAAACTAACTTGTAGCTTATTTAGCTGCCTGTGTTAATAATAGGATCAGGAAAACACCACCAACCTCCTACAGGTAGCTTTAGCTGAACACTGTGCAGAGCTCACAAAAAACTAACTTGTAGCTTATTTAGCTGCCTGCGGTAATAATAGGATCAGGAAAACACCACCAACCTTCTACAGGTAGCTTTAGCTGAACACTGTGTAGAGGTCGCACTACACTAACGTGTAAATAATTTAGCTGCCTGCGGTATTGATAGGATTAGGAAAACACCACCAACCTTCTACAGGTAGCTTTAGCTGGACACTGTGCAGAGCTCGCAAAAAACAAACTTGTAGCTTATTTAGCTGCCTGCGGTAGTGATAGGATCAGGAAAACACCACCAACCTTCTACAGGTAGCTTTAGCTGAACACTGTGCAGAGCTCGCAAAAAACTAACTTGTAGCTTATTTAGCTGCCTGCGGTAGTGATAGGATCAGGAAAACACCACCAACCTTCTACAGGTAGCTTTAGCTGAACACTGTGCAGAGCTCACAAAAAACTAACTTGTAGCTTATTTAGCTAGCTGCGGTAATAATTGGATCAGGAAAACACCACCAACCTCCTAGAGGTAGCTTTAGCTGAACACTGTGCAGAGCTCACAAAAAACTAACTTGTAGCTTATTTAGCTGCCTGCGGTAATAATAGGATCAGGAAAACACCACCAACCTTCTACAGGTAGCTTTAGCTGAACACTGTGCAGAGCTCGCAAAAAACTAACTTGTAGCTTATTTAGCTGCCTGCAGTATTGATAGGATCAGGAAAACACCACCAACCTTCTACAGGTAGCTTTAGCTGAACACTGTGCAGAGCTCACAAAAAACTAACTTTTAGCTTATTTAGCTGCCTGCGGTAATAATAGGATCAGGAAAACACCACCAACCTTCTACAGGTAGCTTTAGCCGAACACTGTGTAGAGGTCGCACTACACTAACGTGTAAATAATTTAGCTGTCTGCGGTAGTGATAGGATCAGGAAAACACCACCAACCTTCTACAGGTAGCTTTAGCTGAACACTGTGCAGAGCTTGAAAAAACCTAACTTGTAGCTTATTTAGCTGCCTGCGGTAGTGATAGGATCAGGAAACCACAACCAACCTTTTACAGGTACCTTTAGCTGAACACTGTGCAGAGCTCGCAAAAAACTAACCTGAAGCTTATTTAGCTGCCTGCAGTAGTGATAGGATCAGGAAAACACCACCAACCTTCTACAGCTAGCTTTAGCTGAACACTGTGCAGAGCTCACAAAAAACTAACTTGTAGCTTATTTAGCTGCCTTTGGTAATTATAGGATCAGGAAAACACCACCAACCTCCTACAGGTAGCTTTAGCTGAACACTGTGCAGAGCTCACAAAAAACTAACTTGTAGCTTATTTAGCTGCCTGCGGTAATAATAGGATCAGGAAAACACCACCAACCTTCTACAGGTAGCTTTAGCTGAACACTGTGTAGAGGTCGCACTACACTAACGTGTAAATAATTTAGCTGCCTGCGGTATTGATAGGATTAGGAAAACACCACCAACCTTCTACAGGTAGCTTTAGCTGGACACTGTGCAGAGCTCGCAAAAAACTAACTTGTAGCTTATTTAGCTGCCTGCGGTAGTGATAGGATCAGGAAAACACTACCAACCTTCTACAGGTAGCTTTAGCTGAACACTGTGCAGAGCTCGCAAAAAACTAACTTGTAGCTTATTTAGCTGCCTGCGGTAGTGATAGGATCAGGAAAACACCATCAACCTTCTACAGGTAGCTTTAGCTGAACACTGTGCAGAGCTTACAAAAAACGAACTTGTAGCTTATTTAGCTAGCTGCGGTAATAATTGGATCAGGAAAACACCACCAACCTCCTAGAGGTAGCTTTAGCTGAACACTGTGCAGAGCTCACAAAAAACTAACTTGTAGCTTATTTAGCTGCCTGCGGTAGTAATAGGATCAGGAAAACACCACCAACCTTCTACAGGTAGCTTTAGCTGAACACTGTGCAGAGCTCGCAAAAAACTAACTTGTAGCTTATTTAGCTGCCTGCGGTATTGATAGGATCAGGAAAACACCACCAACCTTCTATAGGTAGCTTTAGCTGAACACTGTGCAGAGCTCACAAAAAACTAACTTGTAGCTTATTTAGCTGCCTGCGGTAATAATAGGATCAGGAAAACACCACCAACCTTCTACAGGTATCTTTAGCCGAACACTGTGTAGAGGTCGTACTACACTAACGTGTAAATAATTTAGCTGCCTGCGGTAGTGATAGGATCAGGAAAACACCACCAACCTTCTACAGGTAGCTTTAGCTGAACACTGTGCAGAGCTTGCAAAAAACTAACTTGTAGCTTATTTAGCTGCCTGCGGTAGTGATAGGATCAGGAAAACACCACCAACCTTCTACAGGTAGCTTTAGCTGAGCACTGTGCAGAGCTCGCAAAAAACTAACTTGTAGCTTATTTAGCTGCCTGCGGTAGTGATAGGATCAGGAAAACACCACCAACCTTCAAAGGTAGCTTTAGCTGAACACTGTGCAGAGGTCGCAATACACTAATTTGTAGTTTTAGCTGAACACTGTGAGGAGGATGCACTACACTAACTTGTAGCGTTAGCTGAACATTGTGCGGAAGATGCACTACACTAACTTGTAGTTTTAGCTGAACACTGTGAGGAGGATGCACTACACTAACTTGTAGCTTTAGCTGAACACTGTTCAGAGGACGCACTACACTAACTTGTAACTTTAGCTGAACACTTTACACTACACTAACTTGTAGCTTTAGCTAACACTGTGTAGAGGTCGCACTACACTAACTTGTAGATTTAGCTGAACACTGTGAGGAGGACGCACTACACTAACTTGTAGCTTTAGCTGAACACTGTTCAGAGGACGCACTACACTAACTTGTAGTTTTAGCTGAACACTGTGAGGAGGACGCACTATACTAACTTGTAGCATATTTAGCTGCCTGCGGTAGTGATAGGATCAGGAAAACACCACCAACCTTCTACTGGTAGCTTTAGCTGAACACTGTGCAGAGCTCACAAAAAACTAACTTGTAGCTTATTTAGCTAGTTGTGGTAATAATAGGATCAGGAAAACACCACCAACCTCCTACAGTTAGCTTTAGCTGAACACTGTGCAGAGCTCACAAAAAACTAACTTGTAGCTTATTTAGCTGCCTGCGGTAATAATATGATCAGGAAAACACCACCAACCTTCTACAAGTAGCTTTAGCTGAACACTGTGCAGAGCTCACAAAAAACTAACTTGTAGCTTTTTTAGCTGCCTTCGGTAATAAAAGGATCAGGAAAACACCGCCAACCTTCTACAGGTAGCTTTAGCTGAACACTGTGTAGAGGTCGCACTACACTAACTTGTAAATCATTTAGCTGCCTGCGGTAGTGATAGGATCAGGAAAACACCACCAACCTTCTACAGGTAGCTTTAGCTGAACACTGTGCAGAGCTTGCAAAAAACTAACTTTTAGCTTTTTTAGCTGCCTGCGGTAGTGATAGGATCAGGAAAACACCACCAACCTTCTACAGGTAGCTTTATCTGAACACTGTGCAAAGCTCGCAAAAAACTTTCTTGTAGCTTATTTAGCTTCCTGCAGTAGTGATAGGATCAGGAAAACACCACCAACCTTCTACAGGTAGCTTTAGCTGAACACTGTGCAGAGCTCACAAAAAACTAACTTGTAGCTTATTTAGCTGCCTGCGGTAATAATAGGATCAGGAAAACACCACCAACCTCCTACATGTAGCTTTAGCCGAACAATGTGCAGAGCTCACAAAAAACTAGCTTGTAGCTTATTTAGCTGCCTGCGGTAATAATAGGATCAGGAAAACACCACCAACCTTCTACAGGTAGCTTTAGCTGAACACTGTTCAGAGCTCGCAAAAAACTAACTTGTAGCGTATTTAGCTGCCTGCAGTAGTGATAGGATCAGGAAAACACCACCAACCTTCTACAGGTAGCTTTAGCTGAACACTGTGCAGAGCTCACAAAAAACTAACTTGTAGCTTATTTAGCTGCCTGCGGTAATAATAGGATCAGGAAAACACCACCAACTTCCTACAGGTAGCTTTAGCTGAACACTGTGCAGAGCTCACAAAAAACTAACTTGTAGCTTATTTAGCTCCCTGCGGTAATAATAGGATCAGGAAAACACCACCAACCTTCTACAGGTAGCTTTAGCTGAACACTATGCAGAGCTCGCAAAAAACTAACTTGTAGCGTATTTAGCTGCCTGCAGTAGTGATAGGATCAGGAAAACACCACCAACCTTCTACAGGTAGCTTTAGCTGAACACTGTGCAGAGCTCACAAAAAACTAACTTGTAGCTTATTTAGCTGCCTGCTTTAATAATAGGATCAGGAAAACACCACCAACTTCCTACAGGTAGCTTTAGCTGAACACTGTGCAGAGCTCCCAAAAAACTAACTTGTAGCTTATTTAGCTCCCTGCGGTAATAATAGGATCAGGAAAACACCACCAACCTTCTACAGGTAGCTTTAGCTGAACACTATGCAGAGCTCGCAAAAAACTAACTTGTAGCGTATTTAGCTGCCTGCGGTAGTGATAGGATCAGGAAAACACCACCAACCTTTTACAGGTAGCTTTAGTTGAACACTGTGCAGAGGTCGCATTACACTAACTTGTAGTTTTAGCTGAACACTTTGAGGAGGACACACTACACTAACTTGTAGCTTTAGCTGAACACTGTGCAGAGGTCACACTAAACTAACTTGTAGCTTTAACTGAACACTGTGAGGAAGACGCACTACACTAACTGTAAATAGTCTAGCTGCCTGACTGTGGTACTAATAGGATCAAAAGAACACCAGCAATTTTCTTTAGGTAGCTGTAAATACTGTAACAACACAACCCTGCCTGTCAGTAGCAAGATAACAGGAACAGATCTAGCTAAACTGAATACAGTGTGTATATATATATATATATATATATATATATATACACACACACACACACACACACACACACAACACCTGGGATGCATATATATACACAATACACTGCAAGTGCAGCTAACTCACTGACTGTCCTGCCTAATCTATCTAACTTAAATCAAATGACACTGTCTCTCTGTCTATCTATCTCTCTCTCAACTCCGGAACACACACTACACAGGGCCGCCGTGCAGGCGGCCTTATATAGTGTGGGGCGTGTATTAAATCCCCTGAGCCATAATTGGCCAAAGCCTCCTTGGCTTTGGCCAATTATGGCTCTCTGTTTAGACGGTGCTGTGTTTGGCCAAGCATGTGGGTCATAGTGCATGCTTGGCCAATCATCAGCCAGCAATGCACTGCGATGCCGCAGTGAATTGCTGGCTGATGATTGGCCAAGCAGTGATGCGCCACACGAATTTGGCACGAACGGCCCATATCGTTCGCAATTCGGTGAACGGGCGAACAGACGATATTCGAGTCGAACTTGGGTTCGACTCGAACACGAAGCTCATCCCTATTGTTTACCTTATAGGTTGGCAGGTAAGTAAAAAAGCAAACAAGTACAGAATCAGGTATACTTTGTTTTGGGTAATGGGACATTACATTAAAAATTTTAAAAGACTTTTTTAGGCATATATTATTTACTGGTGGTGTTGTGTCTGGATGTGCTTTGGGCATATCGGAGACAGAAGAGGTTATAAGTAGCAGAAAAAAGTGAGGATGATTAATGTAAACTACCTTACATGAAGAATTAATGCTATGACAGACACCATCTAGTCAGATGTGACCTTTCATTCAATTAGAAAAAAGAAACATGGAACTTGATTGGTGTCTGTAGGGAATGGTTACATCCTTCCCTAATTCACTTTAAAAATATAGCCCCACTGGTACAAACTGTATGAAGTGCAATTCTTTCATTAAAATGCTGATGATAATTATGGATATTCCTCCTGTCTGCTTTCCTTTCCTTTTTAATATTGAATGCACCATGCTGCCTGAGTATATTAAGACTACAAAACATATAATCAACAGTTCATTTATTTTACTGAGGTCACTAGGAGAAAAAAAAAAACATGTTTTAACACTTTTAAATTAAATCAGCTATATTATCCACTATGACAACATGTAAATTAATTTAATGCTTGCAAAAGCGAACATGATAAATTAAAATGTGACCTTTTCAAAGCTCAAAGAACATCATCTATAAACATTGTGAATGTCATTTTTAGGTACGTATTATTATGTCTTTGAAAACAATATAATTGTTAAAATGTTACCAAAAGAAAGTCTAGATTTATTTGATAAATCTGAAGGCTATCAAAAATACTAAACCAGTCAGCAACTTATAACATACATTCCTGCTTTAATGGGTGTCAAAGTAACGGGAAGTGATAGGGGAAATTGTAAAGAAGAACTCAAGGAATTCATTTTTATAAATCTAAATAAGTCTGATGAGGTGTATATTTCTCTATGCTTGTATCTAACATTTTATTAATTCCAGGAAGTATAACTCTTCCTATACTTCTGGCTCACTGCAGCTATGAAAGTTGCAGCTCTCATACACAGAAACTACAGTGTTGTTTGTCTGCCTCACTTACCCCTTGCCCATTCACAGTATGATTTGTATTCTGTGAATGGTTCCACACTCTATCTGCAAAAAAACATATTTATGGATGAAGTTATATGTTGAACTGTTTATGTTTGTATGGCAATGTGTGCATTCTGGTACAAGTACCAACCGGTTGTTATCACAGCTGTTTCTCTTCCATTACATCCTTTATAGAAAATAAGTAAAATAAAAGACTATAGATGCATTACATATAACCATAAAGCTAAACTTGACTATGGTATTAACTATGGCTTGTAATATGCTATTCCAATAACCCCACCCCTCCCTTTAATGACCACACAACACTTAAATGGAATAAATTGGCCATAGCAGCCGTTTTATTAACCAAATCTAAATAGAAAATAATTACCATAATTAATTAACATAATAACCTGTTTAATATAACATCCAGCTTATCATAAAAATGGAGCACAAGATCCCAATAGGCATAACCCAGAACTGTACCTGCTAGTCACTTCTCAGGCTTCCAGTCGCTGAACCACAGACTCAGAGACAAATAGCAGGTACCCATATACCAACTGGGAGCTGTACCTCAGACCGGTCCCTACACCATGCCTTTTGATGTGCCCATATGACCTAAAAAAGACCTTGCACCCCGCCAAGTGCCACAACCAACCCCCTTGGTTGCTCAATACCCCCACCATACCCACACACAAAGACAAAAAATAAAGAGTAAAAACACGTATTCTGTTCTCTAGTTCTCCAAACTGCAAGTCACTACTTGGAGTGGAGGAGGAGCAAATGAAGGTTGGAAGAGCAGCAGTAACATGAACACATTGCTTTGCCCTGCACAAGAAACCACATCTTGGATTTAATATAGGCAAAGGAGAGAAAGGCATGGTAAAAAAAAACGGCAACTTTAAAAATGCACAAAACAAAAGAGAAACCTGGAAGGAAACAAAATCTAAATATCTTCTTTGCATGATTAAAAATACTGTAGCCTTGCAGTTCAGTGAAATGTCACGGTCATATGAGAGCAAGGGAATGAACATTCGATGAACAAAAAATAGGCTGTTTTGAAAGAGAAATCACCCATTCCAGCTTGTATTCTACTTTTCACTTACTGTATGAATCTTTATCACACTGGAGAAGATTTCCATGCAGAAAAGTTTCATACATAAAGTTGATATTTAGAGAGGGGCTCATGCTAAGGCAATTTTTTTACTTCTAATTTTAGATTTTTGTTTGCTAGGCTTGAGGATATACAAGATTTTTTTCCAAACAACATTTTCTTTTTTCTTAAGACAACCTTGCATAAAAATGAGAAATGACTGGTTGAATAAAGATGGGTACATACTAAAAGTTTCTGCATCCACACAAGTGTAGTGGTTGCACCTACCCCCCCGGAACATTGTAATTTGACAGTGGGACTCTCTGCTGCAGGCTGCAGATTGAACAAGGTTTCCCAGCAGTTCTGTTTGGCTTCTGTTGGACCGGGAGGACTACACACAGATCGAAATTCGGCCGGTCCTTGGTGTACTGGCCAAATTTCAATAAATGTGCACCCAGCTTAAGCCCTTTAGGACCAGTAATGCACACATGCTTTTTTGTGCATTGAAGCAGGCTGCTTTTAAGCAGATATTTTATTTAGAATAGGTTGGAAACAAACCCTAGCACATGAAAAATGTGCATAATTTTCAACAATACTGTGCACCACATTGCGTGGTATGTACATTGGCAGATTTTGTATATTTGCATGGGGGTGCCAATCTAAAGGCAATGCACTTAGTAATGTGCGTTGCAGTAATGTGTAGTAAACCATGCATTTTACTGAGCATTACCACATTGTATATACTGTATGTGATGCTAGCCTTACGCATTGCAGGCACTTTTCCTTAAAGCACCAGGATAATCTAAGGTATATCTGCTAATATATATGTATAGCTCTAATCCTCAAACTCCACACTATGACTCATGACCAGTCTCCTCAGGGGGTACACCATACAACGGATGCGTCTATTAGAATTGTAGCAGTGGGATTGGTCAATTCTGTTTCTCTTATGTAAACATTGTTTTAGAAGGAGAAGGAGCCTGTAGCTTCCAATAGAAGGGAAGGGATGTATTTTTGTGTGAAGAATGTAATTGAAAAATTATATTTAAGAAAATATAATTTGTCCTGAAATTGTTGTGTGTCTGTGAGACTTGTGTCACAATAATTAGGAGTATTTTGTGGGTACAGGGACTGTTATATAGAAATGCAGAGTATACAGAGACTAGGCTCAGGTTCTATTTAATCATCCCTCTTTAAACCACTCCCACCATTAGATGCAACCTGATAGACACGTGCATTCGTTTTTGTCCAAATTTCAGGTATTTTCGTTATCTTTTTAACAAACAATAACGAAAGCGCAGAATACGAAAACCGAAGGATCCTACATAAACAAATGCTTTATTTTCATTTCGTTGCGACAACAGTTCGATATAGATAGGAGATTCGACATGACGCTGACAAGAACAATCTGTGTCTATCGAACCTGTGGTCGAATGTGCCTAACCTTAACTCTAATAGTCCAAGATTATTCTACATAGAGAGAAAAGATTTTACATAGAGAGAAAAGATTCGACATAGAGAGAAAAGATCGCTGCTGGAATTGGGTTGGGGAAGTAAAATAAAAATAATGATGATGATGAATGTTATTGGCCGATTGTAACAAAAGATGAGGGGCAGTAAAATAGCTAGAATTAAGTACACACGTACAGCCAACTTACTTTCACTTATGATTTGCTAGCAGAGAGAGACACACACAGACTGAATCATTTCAGAAGACAGTCATTCTTAGCTGGTCCATTGCCAGAGAACCTGAATTATTTAGCAATTAAGCATAAGCACAGCAGCAGAACAATAGTGAAGCAAGCTACAGTTCAACTTAACTTTTTCATAATAATCTGCTGCTATTGTGTTAGTGTTGTGAACTTTATGCTAGTGTTGCTAGTGTTTTGATAGCTTCAGAGGCTGCCCGTGTTGTGGGGGGGGGGGGGGGGGATTTATTATTATAGATTCTATATTATAATGCCATATCAATATCTGACACAAAGTCGGATGCCGCGCCCGCCATTGCACTTGGAGATTGAGAAACGAATGTGAAAGTTGGCTGACTGTTGGGGTAGAGTAGACCATTCAACATGAACGATGAAGATTCGACAAAGCAACGAAAAACATACAAATGTTGAATCTTTGGCTTATGGTGTCTGTCGAAAGTTCTAAGAAGATTCGACGGAGCAGCTAAACTGTACGATGCTGCAATCGTACATTTCTGGTAAAATGCATCTGCCCATAGGCTATAGAAAAATTCTAATGTTGGTTGACTAGTAAAATAATTAATAAATATAATTATTACTAGTCATACAACATTAGAATTCTACTACAGCTAGCTTGTAGGCGGAAATTCGACCGGAAATGTACAATTGCGGCATTGTACAGTTTAGCTGCTCCGTCGAATCTTCTTTGAACATTCGACAGGCACCATAAGCAGTCAATGACAGATTCAACCTTAATTAATTTGGATTTTCAGACGAATGCAATTTTTAACGAAAAACGAAATAAATAAAAACAAATTTCGGGAGTAACTAAATAAATTTATTTTTCGGACGATAACGAAATTCCGAAACAAAATATTTTAGTGTGCACATGTCTACAACAGGGATGAGCCGAACACCCTGCATTACGGTTCGCACCAGAACATGCGAACAGGCAAAAAATTTGTTCGAACACGCGAACACCGTTAAAGTCTATGGGACTTGAACATGAATAATCAAAAGTGCTAATTTTAAAGGCTTATATGCAAGTTATTGTCATAAAAAGTGTGACCCCCAAAGCACCCTCCCAATATTGAGGGCATGTGGCCTGGTACGGTTCAGGAGGGGGGGGCTCTCTCGTCCCCCCTCTTTTCCTGCGGCCTGCCAGGTTGCGTGCTCAGATAAGGGTCTGGTATGGATTTTTGGGGGGACCCCACGCCATTGTTTTTTAAATTTTGGCACGGGGTTCCCCTTAATAACCACACCAGACCTGAAGGGCCTGGTATGGAATTTAGGGGGACCCCCACGCCATTTTAAAAAAAATTTTGGTTTGGGGTTCCCCTGTGGGGAAATCCCATGCCATTTTTATCAATGAACTTTTATGTGTATTGTCGGACCGACAATTCATATAGCCGCGAGTACCTTTAAATGACTTTTTTTCCTTTGAAATGTCATTTTGCTGTCAGACTGTTCTAAACACGGGAAACATGCGCCCCTTTATAGGCATACTATAGACACCCCCCAGGTATGAAATTTAAAGGAATATTACACTTTTATTGTTTCACTTTATTAAAATCACTGCTCCCGAAAAAATGCCCATTTTTAAAACTTTTTTTTGCATTGATCCATGTCCCCTGGGGCAGGACTTTTTATGACAATACCATGCATATAAGCCTTTAAAATTAGCACTTTTGATTTCTCCCATAGACTTTTAAAGGGTGTTCTGCGGCTTTAGAATTTGCCGCAAACACCCCAAATTGTTTGCTGTTCGGCGAACTTGCGAACAGCCGATGTTCGAGTCGAACATGAGTTCGACTCAAACTCGAAGCTCATTCCTAGTCTACAACCTGACCATAACCGTCATTTGCTGACACTCAAAGACTTATTTTTTGGCTCCATCCTAGGTCTTTCATAATCATATTCACATTTGTCTCACTGTCTTGACTATTTTATTGTTATGGGTATTATTAAAAAATATAAACAATATGTTAACATCAATATGAATTCTCTTCGTTTTTAGTAGAAATGACTGTCATATTTCGGGATGTCAGTAAAAAAAGTGCTCTGACAGTAACTTTTCCATGTTTTGTCAGTAAAAAAGGTTGTGGGGCATTGGCAACACTGATTCTGCTGGAGGAAATAGGAGGAGAGAGCTGAGTGACAGGAAGATACTTCATCCATCTGCTGCTTCTTCTTACCTGTTTAAATTTATGTGTGTGTAAAGGGAGACGGCCCAATACTTTTGACAATATGGTGTATTTTTTTTTAAACTAAGTGGGAGACTCTATTTCAAAAATAGAGGTGTCATTGAAAAAAATGTAGGAGAGAATCACTTCCATGTTACACAAGAAAAAACAGGTGAGAGATGCAATCACTCAGCTAATTTTTAGGTCAGTCTTTGTTTGCCATTTTGGTGTACTAGAAACTGGTCATTAAGTGTTTGATTTCAGAAGTAGGAAGTGTATTTAATTTATCTTCTCTATCTGCTGAAAAAGCTTTAGTTCAGAGAGAAGTTATTACATTTGACATCCTATATGACAGGGGTAGGCAACCTTGGCCCTCCAGCTGTTTTGAAACTACCCCATGAGATATTGCAAGACCCTGACAATCACAGGCATGACTCCTAGAGGCAGAGGCATGATGGGATTTGTAGTTTCACCACAGCTGGAAGGCCGAGGTTGCCTACCCCTGCTCTATAACAACAAATAGATGTGCACCCACATTGGAAATGGAAGGTTGGGCTCATTTCCCTCTGTGGGTACTTTAATTTCATAGTTGAATAATAGCAAAAGTGTTTTTTCATGACCATTGTATCAGTCACCGTGTAGATATAGTTGATGACTTGGTCCCAAAAAATACAAGATAAATACTGTATTTACTAATATTGATTGATTCATTGTACCCTAGTGATGTGTTTCATATAAAGTCCCATTATCCTCTTTTTTCCCATTTTCCCTTCCTTTACCGTGTAGAAATAGTTGATGACTTGGTCCCAAATAAATACAAAGTCACAAAGCAGTGCCATAAATAATAGGATAGTGAACGACAGTGTGGACACTTAGAAGAGAGAGGGTTGCCCAGTCAAGAGGTTTTTTTTTAAACACATGTCCAGAAAGTTTAGCTTTCAGAGTTTAGATTTAACATGATGAATGCTGTAGCTGGGGTTACAGAGCCTTAGATTACACAAGGTCTGCAGAAATAGATATTTTGGATCTATATTAAGAAGTGTATTTAATGCAGTTAAAAGAAAAGTCCTGGTCCCTATTCCTAAAGGACCCCAAAACACTTAAGATGCTATGGTAGTTGTTTTCCCAACAGAAATCCTAAATATATTAGGCCATTGCTGTCTTTGTCCAAAAAACATTCTACAAAGGAATGATAAATATATTAATCATACAATTTTAATTAGGCATTACAATTGTAACCAGATCTCTATGTATAATCATTTGTGTTCATGCTTTCCAGAAATCGGATTGCAACAATATATTGCATGCTTAATTCACATTACAATTTATTAGGAGCCAAGTTCACAGAAAACTTTATTATGTGAATTGTAAATCTATTTGGCAAGGAAATTGCCCGGGAAGAAAATACTGCAATAAATGAAGAAACATGTCAACGATTTATAATGTTTACTAAATAAGCTGACAGAACATAATTTAAAAGATATCTTTTTCTCACATACATTTCCTGGAATTATCTTGTCAAGATAAACAGCAATTAAGTGTAATTCTTTCTCATTACAAAACTGGTAATAGTGTATCTATTTTGCAAATATCAACTAAGAAAAATACAGATTTGCTGTACATTACATAAACTGATAAAAATATTTATAAAACTTATGATATAGGATGTTACAATTACTGTATTGTCATAATCATAGGCTTAAGTAAGTACAGCAATGAAGAAATATTTATGTTATATTACTCATGAGTCAATAATTAATTAGACAGAAAACTACTTTACAGAAGAAAACAAAATAAGCTACTGTGTATACTGAGAAAAATGGAATAACATGCTTAAAGTAGAGTTCCATCCAAAAATGGAACTTCCACTTTTTGGATTTCCCCCCCGTCCTGTGTCATATTTGGCACCTTTCGGGGGGAGGGGGGATCAGATACCTGTATAATCCAGGTATTTGCTCCCACTTCCGGCATAGATCGACACAGTATCTGCGGCTATCTACGCCAAGTCCAGGCCATCCTCCGTCCACCCCGCTGTCTTCTGGGAGACTCACAGGTCCCAGAAGACAGCAGGGACCAGTGAGATCGCGCAGGCGACTCGCGCATGCGCAGTAGGGAACCAGGATGTGAAGCCGCAAGGGACAAATCGAGGGACAAATCGGCTTCGGGTGAGGAAATTGCGGGTGCCCTGGGTAGGTAAGTGTCCATATATTAAAAGTCAGCAGCTGCAGTATTTGTAGCTGCTGACTTTTATTTTTTTAAATTTTTTTTCCAATAAAAGTTTTTATTTCGCATAGAATTTGTTGTAACATAGCACATGACATAAACAATATAATCTTATTAGGCATCTTATAATACAGCTTATTTGGTTTGTGTTTAATTCAGGATCTCATAAAAACCTTCTATCTAATCACATATTCAGCCTTAGTTGTCATTTTAATCTGTTACAATCATTAACGAGTCCATAATCTCTGTATCCGTAACTGTTCGCAGTCATCTAAATGAAATGATCCTTTAATTCAATATTACAGAGTATTTTTGTAAGTGTCTTGGATACTAGTACCAGTAAAATAATATAGATAGTAATTAAGACAAATAACCAGAGAGAAAGAAGAGAGAAGGAAGAGAGAAGGAGAGGGATAAGGGTATGGGGGTGGGAGGTTTTGGCTCCATAGCTGCTTATCTGAAAGAGAAATAAATACATTCAATCCAGACTGACTCTAGTATATTCCCTGTTAGGCTCTGAAAATAGGTGTAAGACCTAATCATCAAAGTGATGTCTGTATCTGTTATATTCAGCCATTCTGCATCTTAGCAAAATCATCTGAATATTTAAAGATAACCCATGATTTCCATAGTTTATGAAATTTGTCTGTTCTTTCTGACACCATTGCCACCGTCTCCTCCATCCTGTAAAGTGAATCAACTTCAGAGAGCCATTCTGCTAGTTTAGGTGTATGTGTTGATTTCCAATGTCTTGGAATTATGGTTTTCGCTGCGTTTAGCATGTGGCGTACTACTGATTTTTTGTACCTACTCAGTGAGTAATTGGATATGTGTAGTAGACAGCATTCTGGTGAAAGTTCTAGTTTAGTCTCTGTTATGGCATGAATCTGTGCACACACCTCATCCCAGAAGCTACGTATGTGTGAGCATTCCCACCATATGTGCAGCATGGTACCTATCTCAGTTCCGCATCTCCAACATACATCAGTTGCCTCTGGGTACCATGCATGCAATCTGGCCGGGGTAAAGTACCAGTTTTTCAGAACCTTATATGAGGTTTCCTGATTGCCTGTGCTAATGGAACACTTGTGCACCAAGATACATGCATTATCCCACTGTTCATCCGTAAAAGATTTTTGGAGAGCAGTTTCCCAATCTTTTTTATGTTTGCTCGGTTGTCTGTTTTGACTGGTCTGAAGCCAACGATACATCAGAGAGGTTGCTTTACTCACCTGTTCTCCAGTGATGCATAATTGTTCAAACTTAGTTTGTTCTCTCAAGAATTGCTGTCTGTTAGCAGTACAATGTATGCAATCATGCAGTTGTCTATATTACCAATGTGTAAAATGTTTAGCCTGCAGTTCAGTCTGTAACTGTTCAAAGGTTTTAATTTTTCCATCGTCTAAACAGTGGGCAACTGTTAATGGGGTTTTACCTTCCCTGTGTGGAAAGGACGCTGTGGTGTGGCCTAACGCAAACTCCTTGTTATTAATCAATGGGGTTATGGGACCTGGTGTGGATGCAAAGTTGAAAAGTTGTGACACAGTCTGAAAGACTGCCAGCGTCGGACCAATTGTGGGATGTAAATCTAAGTTGGGCGAACGAGCCCCTTTAGTGACCCATGGCAGGAATCTCAGAGGTATCTCGGTCTGTAGACTTTCCAAACCCACCCAAGCCTTAGAGGAAGCGTGGCCGTTCCAATCAAGAATGCGAACCAAATGAGCTGCATAATAATAGTGTTTAAAATGTGGGAGATTAATACCTCCCTCTGCTTTTATGGACATCAGTGTTTTCATGCTTATGCGTGATTTCTTCCCGGCCCAGATAAAGTCTCTCAGTGTAGTGTGTTATATAGAGAAGAACTTTTTAGGCAACCTAATGGGCAGTGTATGGAACAAATACAGTGCCCTGGGCAAAACCGTCATTTTTATTGCTGCCGCTCTTCCAAACCACGACAACGGTTTGAGGTTCCATAGCTGAAGGTCCCTCGTAAATTGTGTATGAAAGGGAGGATATTTTGTGCGTAAAGACTGTCTAAATCAGGTGTAAGCCATATCCCTAGATATTGGAGTCTGAAATCTACCCATTTAAAGGGACAATTGGTCTTAGTGTCTTGGAGCTGCTTTGGTTTCAGAGAGATGTTGAGTGCTTCTGACTTTTCATAATTGATCTTGAAGTTGGAGATGTATTCAAACATTTCAAAATCTTTCAGGAGATTGGGGATCGACGTGTGTGGTTGCGTGACAACAAACAAGTCATCTGCATAAGCGGCTATTTTGTGGCATGTGTGACCCAAGGACAAGCCCTTGACCAATACATTCCCATGTATTGTGCGTATACAGGGTTCTAAAGTGAGAATAAATAGGATTGGGGACAGGGGACAACCCTGCCTCGTACCGTTGTGTATCTGTACTGGCTCTGAGAGAGATCCATTAATCTTTAATCTGGCCGTCGGGTTCTGGTATAGTGTCGAAATCCATTTCAGCATGTTGGTCTGGAAACCTACATGTTTGCATACTGCGAACATGTAATCCCACGCCACCCTATCAAAGGCCTTCTCCGCATCCGTGGATAGGAGAAGGCCCCCTGACGAGTTCCCTCTAAGGGAATGAATGAAATTTATGGCTTTAATGGTATTGTCATGCGCCTCTCGTCCCGGCATGAACCCCACCTGATCTGGGCCAATAATATCAGGTAGGAATCTGCCTATTCTTGTTGCAATAATTTCGGACAGGAGTTTCATATCCAAGTTATCCAAGTTAATAATAATAGTGTTTAAAATGTGGGAGATTAATACCTCCCTCTGCTTTTATGGACATCAGTGTTTTCATGCTTATGCGTGATTTCTTCCCGGCCCAGATAAAGTCTCTCAGTGTAGTGTGTTATATAGAGAAGAACTTTTTAGGCAACCTAATGGGCAGTGTATGGAACAAATACAGTGCCCTGGGCAAAACCGTCATTTTTATTGCTGCCGCTCTTCCAAACCACGACAACGGTTTGAGGTTCCATAGCTGAAGGTCCCTCGTAAATTGTGTATGAAAGGGAGGATATTTTGTGCGTAAAGACTGTCTAAATCAGGTGTAAGCCATATCCCTAGATATTGGAGTCTGAAATCTACCCATTTAAAGGGACAATTGGTCTTAGTGTCTTGGAGCTGCTTTGGTTTCAGAGAGATGTTGAGTGCTTCTGACTTTTCATAATTGATCTTGAAGTTGGAGATGTATTCAAACATTTCAAAATCTTTCAGGAGATTGGGGATCGACGTGTGTGGTTGCGTGACAACAAACAAGTCATCTGCATAAGCGGCTATTTTGTGGCATGTGTGACCCAAGGACAAGCCCTTGACCAATACATTCCCATGTATTGTGCGTATACAGGGTTCTAAAGTGAGAATAAATAGGATTGGGGACAGGGGACAACCCTGCCTCGTACCGTTATGTATCTGTACTGGCTCTGAGAGAGATCCATTAATCTTTAATCTGGCCGTCGGGTTCTGGTATAGTGTCGAAATCCATTTCAGCATGTTGGTCTGGAAACCTACATGTTTGCATACTGCGAACATGTAATCCCACGCCACCCTATCAAAGGCCTTCTCCGCATCCGTGGATAGGAGAAGGCCCCCTGACGAGTTCCCTCTAAGGGAATGAATGAAATTTATGGCTTTAATGGTATTGTCATGCGCCTCTCGTCCCGGCATGAACCCCACCTGATCTGGGCCAATAATATCAGGTAGGAATCTGCCTATTCTTGTTGCAATAATTTCGGACAGGAGTTTCATATCCAAGTTAAGCAGGGATATTGGCCTATAACTTGAGCAGACATTGGGGTCCTTGCCGGGTTTGGGGAGCACCGTTATATGTGCCATGTTAAATGTGGGTGGTAGATTTTGGCTAGTTGTGAGAGAATTCAAGGCCCATAGTAAGGGTTTCGCTAGAAGGTGTGAAAACATCTTATAGTATATGGCTGTATAGCCATCTGGGCCCGGGCTTTTCCCTGATTTTAAAGACTTGATCATCTGCAAGAGTTCCATAAGCTCTATCGGCTTGTCAATTTCCATCGCATCCTCCTCTGTGATACTTGGTAAGCCGCTTTGAGTTAAATATTGTGTTATGATCTGAGATCTAGGTCCCTTCACTGCCGCAGGCATATGTGAGGGTGGGAGGTTATACAGTTTCGTGTAAAACCTATGGAACTCCGCAGCAATTTGGTCTGTGGCGTGTGTCAATTTGTTTTCTTTATTTTTGATTTGTGTTGGTCGAGCGAATTTCCCTTAGGGCTCTGGCTAGGAATTTACTATTTTTGTTCCCAATGTTAATAGAAGAAACCCCTACGGAAGAATAATATACGTTTTGCTTGTAAGTCTAATTTTTCCTGCAATTCTTTACGAGCAATTAAAAGCTCCTCGGCCATGTTCATCGCAGATGATCTTTTATGTTGAGTCTCCAATTTATGTACTTTATCTATGATGGCTTTTAATTCTTTCTCTGCGTTTTTTTTTTTTCAGTGATGCTAGGCTAATGAGTTTGTCCCTAAGCACACACTTATGAGCCTCCCAGACCGTGATATGGGACACCTCTTCTGTAGTGTTTTCTCTGAAATATGTCTTTATAGCCTCCGTTATAGGTTCTAGAGTCACAGGGACTGTCAGTAAGGTCGAATTAAGTCTCCAGTTACCCTGTTTTTTAGGTGTATTTTTAAGTTGTAAGGTTAGAGAGGTGGGAGCGTGGTCTGATATTGTCCTTGTTCCTATGTGTGCCCCCATCAAAATGTTTAAGTCCCTTTGTGTTATAAACACAAAGTCTATGCAGGAATACTTGTTGTGTACCGTGGAGAAGTGTAGTCCTTCTCCTGGGGGTGCGTTATTCGCCATGTGTCTTTTAACGTTAATTTGTTCAGCAATATTTTAATCCTTTTGAGTATGCGATATGATAAAGATGATCTGCCATTGGAAGTATCCTGGAGGGGTCCAATGGAACATTAAAATCCCCTCCAAGGATTATGCAACCAGAAGCAAACCACGTAAGCTCATCAATCAATTTTTGGCAAAAGGTCACATGCGCAGTATTTGGGAAATACACATTCGCTAGAGTGACTGGGAATTTCTCAATAGTCCCCTTGAGAAGGAGATACCGGCCCTCTGGGTCTGCTAATTGTTGGGTGAGTTCAAAGCCTGAGTTTTTCCAAATTAAGATTGAAACGCCTTTCGTCTTGGATTCTGCGTTTGCGGCATGATATGCCTTGGTAAAGTAACTATCAGTTAATTTGGGAATAGAGTTTGCTTTAAAGTGTGTTTCCTGGAAGAAAACAAAGGCCGGCTTCTCCCTCCCAAGATGGCGTAATAATTGTGTGCGCTTTTGGGGGGTATTTAGTCCTCTCATGTTGTGAGATATTACTGTAGGGCTCTTACCCAGGGAGGAATAAATCATGGTAATTGAGGCTGTCTCTAGTGATGCTACGGTCCAAAACACAAAACAGGGAAGAGGTAAGGGTAAGGAAAGTAAAAAGAAAGAAGAGGAAAAAAAAAGGAACAATAAAGAGAGAATAGTGTGGTCCCACTCTCTGACACTAAGTGAGTGGGGCCCGTATGTGTAGTAATTAACCTCTAAGCAACAGCCCCTAGAGGAATTTATATAACTTGGGGCCCTGAGCGTGCGCACCCGCGAGAGCCCTACAAAGAGGGCTGTCGCCTATGCGCCCGCCCCTTGGCACCCACTGTGGGAGAGGTGGGGGGTGCGATCGGAGTTGTGTCTACAATCTCTTCTTTGGTATAACTTAGCAAATCTGGGGTAATATACCACTAAAAGTAAAGAACTCCTTTCAACCCCCCGCTCCTGTAATTATATCGCAAAATATATAACATTGATTATAAACGGCAACCGACACCCCTAAGGGGGTGTAAAAAGTCAAAACCAATTAGACTCAAACATGTACACTTATTTTCTATTTTCTAGCGTATTACTCAATAAACATATTATGTGGTCGATCCCATAAACTCAGGTTAGCTCAAATTTTTAACTTGCATGCTTAGAAGGTGTTGTCAAGTGGAAAGTTATAAAGCGCGTTAGGTGTGTTGTTGTCTATTCTGTGATACACCTTCCTTCCACAGTATGAAGTACCTGTGTATGAACAGTTTTCATGCACTACAGGTGTGATTGTGGATCCGTCCCATGGTAGTGTGCACAAGGCTAGGGGCCACATTCATAGGTAGGAATGCCCGCAAGTACAACCCTTTCTCCGTCAATGTTTAATATTTGTCGTACCTCATGTCTGTAGGGATCAATAAGGGTTTCCCACATCAGGCTTTGCATATATAAGCAATTTCCCTTCTTCTTTCCACCTGTGGAGCAGCCTGAGTGGGGAACAACTGTTGCAGATCAAATGAGAAAGGAAAAAAAACGAAAAATAATAGTAACCCAACCGCACAGTAACCAAATGAACAACAGGGTAAGATCTCCTCTGGTGAAAGGCTTATCATTCAAAAGGACCAGAAGGATCAGAGGTCATGTAACCCAATTCACGTCAAACTCGTGTTTCCGTACTTTCTAAGAAGCTTTAGTATCATCAGACCTTGTTCGTTCTCCTGCTCAATCTGGACCAGAATCAGGTTGTAAAGCTCTGTAAGCGTTAGGGCGCTTCGTAGTAGAACTAGGGCCTGGAACATGTTGTTTCTGGAATTTCCCTCTCTTGTGTGGGGGTTTAGTAGGGGTAGCATGGGGTGAAGCCTGACCTTCAGGCACCGCCTGTGGGTTGCGGAATTCCCCATACCAATCCGGTAGCTCAATGAGTGGTATCTGCAAGTCCTGGCAGAAGTCGGGCAGGTCATTCGGCGTGAGCAGGAATATTTGTTTGCCCTGAAAAATCGCATTTAGTGCAAAGGGGAATTTCCATCTGTAAGGTATATTTTGTCTGCGTAGCGTCTCCAGCAGGGGGCGCAGTGCTCTCCTGTTGTTCAGAGTAATAGGAGAAAGGTCCTGATATATGGATATCTCAGTGTCATTGAATGTAATGCGTTCATTATGCCGAGCTTTAGCCATGATATCTTCCTTTAGCTTAAAGTTGGGTAGACAACAAATTATGTCCCGTGGAGGGGCTGTGTCAGCCCGCCTCGCTCTCAAAGCCCTGTGCGCCCTGTCAAATTCGATCGGGGTGTCTGTTTGGCGCTCCAGCAAAACATTAAACACATACTGTAAGGCGGATGATATATTGCCTGGTTCAACCGACTCAGGGACGCCTCTCACCCTTATGTTGTGCCTTCTCCCCCTGTTATCTAAGTCTTCCAACTGGCGATTCATCTCAATGAGACGTGCAGAGTGAGAGTCAGTGATTTTTTCTAGGCGTGCAATAGCCTTATCTCTCCTCGAGCCTGCCTTCTCTACCCCCTCCATTTTCTCTGATAATGAAAGTACGTCAGTTTTTAGTTCCGTAAAGGCTGAAAAGAAAGTGCCCTTGATATCAGCTGCTATCTTCATCATAGCAGTGAGAGTGAGGGGCAGCTCAGAAGCAGGGGCATTCCTTACCTCGTCCTCATCTGCATACTGTGAATCTTCACTGAACTCGTCGTCTCCACGAGGCTGCGCCATCTTGGATTTGGCCTTGAGACTCCGGGGTTGAGTTTTAAAGATATCCGGGATACTTCTCGAGCCAGATAAGGGTGCGGAGCGGCGAGAGTGGTTGCCTGAGTTGTGGCGTGTGAGTCTGCTCATCTTTGCTGTTGTTGTCGGTGCCGTTTTCGCTGAAGGAGCCGAGGGTTTAGCGGAGCTTCTCTAGTCTGCTGCCATCCTCCCTGCGCGCCAAGCCACACCCCCAGACTTTTAATTTTTTAATTATAATTATAGGAAGCTACATGAGGTGCATTCCACTAGCAGGACCAACAGGTATTTGTGAGACTTTGCAAGGGAACTTAGGGAAAACCGTACGCACAGATTCACTTACAAGTGCTCCAGGAATTTTTTTTTAATGAAAAGCTCCACTTTATGCAGTTCAAGTATCTTGGTTCATGTATTATCTTACTTCTGGCATAGGAGGAGTATTTTAGATACATGATGTCATATGTAAACTGAAAACTCAGTTCATAAATGGTCATCGGAAAGGGGTTTCCACACACAAAAGGCTGAATTAACAAAGAGTTTTGCATAATGCTTTCAGCACTCTTCTAAACGTAAAAATTGAGTTAATGCTCCTAATTAACAAAAAGGTGCAAAGTCCTTAGAAACAAACGATCTTTTCCCTGTTCTGTGGATGTGACAAATACAGCACACAGCACAGGGGAGCTGTAGCTGCATGCTCCAATCTCTCTGCCCGTTTCTTCCCCCCTCGCAGCTCAGAGCATGAGAGAGGAGAAGGGTTGCAATCCTGCAGGCTCTGCTTGTGTAGTCTATGGCATGGACAGAAAGAGATACAGGTGCATCTCAAAACATTAGAATATCATCAAAAAGTTAATTTATTTCAGTAATTCAATTCAAAAAGTGAAACTCATATATTATATAGATTCATTAGACACAGAGTGATATATTTCAAGCATTTCTTTCTTTTAATTTTGATGATTATGGCTTACAGCTAGTAAAAACCCAAAATTCAGTATCTCAGAAGATTAGAATATTGTGAAAAAGTTAAATATTGTGGACTCACAGTGTCACACTCTAATCAGAAAATTAATTCAAAATACCTGTAAAGGTATCCTGAGCCTTTCACCCTTTCACTGCCAGGTCCGTATGCTGTACGGACCTACAGAAGTGCCTGCAGGTGGCCAAGTCTGTACAGCCTATGGACCTCTTTCTCCCTCTCCTATAAGCTTATGGTCACTTCAATGACCATAAACTTATAGTAGAATTGTTCAGCAGACTCTGCTGAACAACTCCATGTAGTGATATAATAATATCGGGTGGTATAGTGGTATCGTGGGTATGATAATTAATTAGTAAGTACTCTTCCACAGCAACCCAATTCTTCCAGAGAGATGCACTTTATTGACTTCCAACATGGAACAAAGTCCAAAGTCCACAGATGACAAAAAAATCAGACAGAGTATATCATTCAGAGTCCCATTTCTTTCTAGGTTTGCCTGTTCATACACAGACAAGCCTAACTTAAACTATAGACTGAATGCTGTGTTATATTCACTAGACACTGAATGGCTGAGCAATTTGATTGGCCATTTCAATTTAGGTCTTTGATATACTCTAGTCTTTTAGACAGACAACAACTCCCAGCCGTGAACAGCTGTAGTCATAAACCGCCCCAATTTGCACTCCCGCATATCAACATCAACAAGTCCCCTTAGATATGTGTAATTAGATTAGATTAACAGATACCACCTGAACACCATTTGAAATGTTCAAATAGACTTGCATAAGATGAACACATCAAAGGGTCTTCAGCTGTCCCCTTGCTATGTTAAAATTCAGTTGGACAAATCAACCATTGTCAATTGAATTCTGGCCTGGTCAATATTGACTGTATGTGTACATACATATAATATAATGTCCCACATAAATCGGTGAACATATTACAACATATACAACATATACCCCCACTTGGGTCAGTTCTAACTACTAGAACTGACCCATAAATCAAACAACAAAAAATATCATTATGATTTAAGGTACTGGATGCTTTACAATGGCTCATATAAAATATGAAGTTGAAACTGGTTACATCTCTCTTCGCCAGCCTCTAAAATATCCCCATGAAACAGTTATTAGATAATATAACTTTTAGACCATGACTAGAAAAGGATTTGTTAAACATCAGTGGCCCATATAGCTGTTAGGCCTTATTATATCACATCAAGATCTTGAATATTGCGCAAAGACGAGCTGATGTCACAGTCCATCCTTTGGTCTGACTTCATCACATCTCTCACCATCTCACTGAAAGTAAACTTGGTATGCTCTGGGAACTCCAATCCACATAAGTCCAGGATTTTTTTCATCTCCAGGCCCAAGCTTTCCATTTTTAAAGATGCTTTTACGCAAACACTCTACTTTCATCTTTATAGTAAGAAGAACTATCAATGTACCAGCACTCACTTTCAAGGTAGAAAAGGTTTGGATATGGCAGTAAAAACTGTGCTGCAAACTATTTTCTTGCACTTGACATTCATGAGTCCATCTTTGTTGATTGCCAGTCACAATTAGCTTTTGTAATTTGCTGTACCCTCATTGCCTTCAATAAAGCAGTTACTTGGATCATTCAGTCCACAATTACACCTGAATGGTATACCAACATATACATATGCCCCCACACAATGGTTCAGATAGAATCAGCTTGACATCAGTGTTTATCAGATCTTCTATCCAGACAAAGTGGCAGTGGAAATTCTTGCTAGTATCTTCACCATGAAAGGTAGAAAGGTCTTTTTCATCCATATATGTCATAGCCTTTAGCATATTATAAACAACTGAATCAACAAAGTTTCAAATCATGACTAGAGTGATGAATTTCACTCACCCCTCTTATAAATTTAGGAAAACCACCCAACATACTAATATTTATGCTATGCCAAGCCATTGTGCAGCATCTCGCCTTAGATGTCAAATATATTGATCAATACGCATTATGTAATATGTACAGATGTTATGAAAATTATTTTAGGTTTAAATGCTTCTCTTTGGTTTTAAGATAAAGTTCAAGAAAATAAAACATAAAGAAAATAAAAAATGAAAAGCAAAATATATCAGGAAAAGGGAGAAAAATTAAAAATTAGGGCGTTGAAGAAAAAAGAAAAAAAGGTCCATTGCTCGATGAATTCTTTATAATTCCTTGTTGTCTATTCAGCATTTCTCCCATAATTCTCCCCCACTAGCCAGCAATTGCAGACTGTGCTTCTGCTATTCACATGCAAACCAGCATCTCCAGATGTACCTGAAAGACAAAACTCTCCAACAAAACTAATTAGCAAGGTCCTTAAACATTGTTTGAAGTTAAAACAAAGCACTATTTGCAGGTTTACAATTTGAAGCTAATTCACCCCCACTGCTAGAGAAGTGTCATCTGCATTCAAAAACAGATCTGAAGAATGTACATCTTCTGCCATTATGACACCCTGTACCCTCTTCAGCTGCTCTAATAATTTATCACGTTCCCCTCTCATCTTGTCATACTCAATCTTCAGGTGGTCATATTTCTGTTTTAACTGAGAAAACGGTATCCAGGTTTTGGACCTTTTCTTATTATTATTTTGGTCAGCTCTGTTTTTCATATTAATATCACCTATGTTTGACCCGGTGTCTCCTCTCTGGGTATTATCATAGGATATTATCTTCTGATCTTTATGTTCAGTATTTGTCCTAAACAATGTGGCTAAATCAATTTTAACAGCCTGCTCATTTGACTTTCTCCATAAATGGTCTGCTCTCAACAATATGTCTTTAAAATCATGAGGATTTGGGGTAACTAATAAAATATTTTGTTTGATATCTTCATGCAACGCATCTAGAAACATACTCATATGTATCAAGCCACCACGCTCAAATGCAAGATTATTACCGACCAATAATTCCATAATAGTTGCTATCCTGTGTGACAATTCATAGGGAGATTCATTTTGCATTTGTTGGATCTTCCCATGAATAGTAACATCAGAATGTACACCATACAAAACACATAATAATTCCAGTAATATGTCCCTTGTCCTCAGAGGCTGAATACAGATTTGTTTAATTCTTATCCAAAGACCACTTCCTAAAGAATGTTGCAAAACTCTTTCTTAGGCTCTGTTTCCACTAGTGCGACTTTTCATGCGTCTTGGGACTGAAAAGTCGCATGACAAATTGTTTCCCATGATTTCCAATGAGTACCGTTCATATCTGTGCGACTTCAAGTCGCAGCGACTTCAAAGTAGTCCCTGCACTACTTTGGTCCCACTTTGATGCGACTTGAGGTCTATAGATACAGGCATTGCTTCAAATCGCGGTAAAAAGTCGCGGTAAAATCGCGGTAAAAAATTGCGGCAAAATCGCGCGACTTTGGGGACGCACTAGTGGAAACCTAGCCTAAGTCAGATGGGTTGAGATTGTACATATCTCTGACCTGCTGCACGTCACAAAACCATTTTAAAAATCTGTTTAAATCATGGTATGGAACCATTCCTATTTCTTTAAGAATTGCGTCTAATTCTTTTGGTTTCAAAGGCTTCATTACAAGCTGAACTTCACCTGTATTATTATTATTGTTATAAACTGTGGTAGTCACAGTGAGCGCAGCTGGTAGCAAATATCAGATTTAATATGAGGTTCTGTTTCATTTGATAGAAAGTTTGTGTCTGAAGAAAGCAGATTTGATGCATATCTGCATTCTTGAGATCTCTTCTCTAATTCCATAATTCTTAATTTTAATCTCTCATTTTCCTCTAATAATTCATCACAACGTTTAGATTTCTCAAGCAAAGCTCCCCCAATGGTAACTGCATGCAATTTTAAATTTACTGTCTCGGTGTCTGATTGGTTTTGTAACCTCTCACAAACATTGTTGCTATTATCAACTGCCTTCTGTAACTGGGTAATTTCCTCAACCTTACCCTTCAAAGAACTTTCCATTGTTAAACAGCAAGATAATAAACCCTGTATAATACAACCTTTTCTTTTACTTTCTGAAATTTTGCTATCAAAAACATTTTTCTCTAAAAATTCCTTCATCATCGTCCACGTCCGCTTACATTTTTCTGGAATTTCATAAGGACCGCCATGGCGCTTAATACATTTTAATACCCATCTGTTAACTTTATCAGAACTGACACTAACTTCACACTGAGTAAGCATTTTGACTATATTACTAATAATTTTTTAAAAAAAGGAAATATTTTACTCACCGCATTAGTTACTCCTTCAGCTTCCAGTTCAGGTCTTCTGGTACACGACACAGTCCTTTTTTGTTGTTTCCAGTCTCCAGAGAATAATTCTGGGGTTCCCAACTTGTTTAATTTTGTAGATCAGACTCTCTTATGTCACAACCAGACATTAGAGTCACAGCACAGCTCTTGGTTCTTCATCAGACTTCTGTCCACCTGACAGGATTGTTGTCACCACCGACTTCTGTTACTAAGTCCAAAAATGCTCTTCTGGTCACTTGAATGGCACCAATGTAGTGATATAATATTATTGGGTGGATAGTAGTAGTATAGTGGGTATGATAATTAATTAGTAAGTACTCTTCCGCAGCAACCCAATTCTTCCAGAGAGATGCACTTTATTGACTTCCAACACAGAACAAAGTCCAAAGTCCACAGATGACAAAAAATCCGACAGAGTATATAATTCAAAGTCCCATGTTCCTAGGTCTGTGTGTTCACACACAGATAAGCCTAACTAAACTATAGACTGAATGCTGTGTTATATTCACTAGACACTGAATGGCTGAGCAATTTGATTGGCCGTTTCAATTTAGGTCTTTGATATACTCTAGTCTTTCAGACAGACAACAACTCCCAGCCGTGAACAGCTGTAGTCATAAACCGCCCCAATTTGCACTCCCGCATATCAACATCAACAAGTCCCCTTAGATATGTGTAATTAGATTAGATTAACAGATACCACCTGAACACCCTTTGAAATGTTCAAATAGACTTGCATAAGATTAACACATCAAAGGGTCTTCAGCTGTTCCCTTGCTATGTTAAAATTCAGTTGGACAAATCAACCATTGTCAATTGAATTCTGGCCTGGTCAATATTGACTGTATGTGTACATACATATAATATAATGTCCCACATAAATCGGTGAACATATTACAACATATACAACACTCCATAACTCTGATCAGAGAATTACAACCCGCTGATCAGAGTTATTAACCCTAAATGTGACCGACCCCCCCCCACCCATGCTGCCTCTTCCCTGCCCCCTGCCTCTCCACCCCCTGCCACTCCCTTACACTTACCCCCACCCTCCTCTCCTATGCTCTTCACCCCCCCACCCGATCTGACTCCCCCACAAATTGGATCCCCCGCAGCCACCATCATTAGCATCCATCCTCTGACACTCCCGCCGGCTTCAGGTGCTGCATGGGGCTTGGGGGGGTCCAGATATGTCCCCCATCACTCAGATCACCCCCATACCAGCCCCCGCACCCCCAAACCATCCATGCTGGGAGCAGCATCTCTCCTTCCCCTCCAGCAGCCTGCAGTTTCTTCTCTGGCTATCTGATAGGCTGGGGATAGCGGCAGGGGAAGGGTGTGGGTGGGGGTGAACTTTGGGCTTGGGGGGACTGGTAAACATCAGGGATGAGCCGAACACAGCCCCGGTTCGGTTGGCACCAGAACATGCGAACAGGCAAAAAATTTGTTCGGACACGCAAACACCGTTAAAGTCTATGGGACTCGAACATGAATAATCAAAAGTGCTAATTTTAAAGGCTTATATGCAAGTTATTGTCATAAAAAGTGTTTGGGGACCTGGGTCCTGCCCCAGGGGACATGGATCAATGCAAAAAAAGTTTTAAAAACTTTTTTCGGGAGCAGGGATTTTAATAATGCTTAAAGTGAAACAATAAAAGTGTAATATTCCTTTAAATTTTGTACCTGGGGGGTGTCTATAGTATGCCTATAAAGGGGTGCATGTTTCCTGTGCTTATAACAGTCTGACAGCAAAATGACATTTCAAAGGAAAAAAAGTAATTTAAAAGTACTTGCGGCTATATGAATTGTCAGTCCAACAATACACTTAAAAGTTCATTGATAAAAATGGCATGAGATTTCCCCACAGGGGAACCCCGAACCAAAATTAAAAAAAAAAAAATGGCAGGGGATCCCCCTAAATTCCATACCAGGCCCTTCAGGTCTGGTATGGATATTAAGGGGAACCCCACGCCAATTTTTTTTAAAAAAAAGGCATGGGGGTCCCCCTCAAAATCCATACCAGACTCTTCAGGTCTGGTATGGGTTTTAAGGGGAACCCCACGCCAAATTAAAAAAAATGGCGTGGGGTCCCCCCAAAAATCCATACCAGACCCTTATCCGAGCATGCAACCTGGCAGGCCGCAGGAAAAGAGGGGGGGACAAGAGAGCGCCTCTCCTCCTGAACCATACCAGGCCACATGCCCTCAACATTGGGAGGGTGCTTTGGGGTCCCATCCCCACAACCCTTGCCCGGTGGTTGTGGGGGTCTGTGGGCGGGGGGCTTATCGGAATCTGGAAGCCCCCTTTAACAAGGTGACCCCCAGATCCCGGCCCCCCCTGTGTGAAATGGTAACGGGGTACTTTTGTACCCCTACCATTTCACGAAAAAAGTGTCAAAAATGTCAAAAATGACAAGAGACAGTTTTTGACAATTCCTTTATTTAAATGCTTCTTCTTTCCCCAAGGCTTTCCCCGTGACATCAGAGGGGGCGGACAGGGAAGTCCTCCTCAAGTCCCTGTGCATCAGAGGGGGGCGGGGTCACCAGGTGGCCCCGCCCTCCATTATTTAAGAACCGTCAGAAGACGAGGAGCATCACACAGTGGGAGCCTCCCATCATGGATGCGGAGCAGCCCAAGAACGAAGAAGTGAAGAAGATGTTGCGTAGGAAGATGCTGGACGAGAACACCAGAGCAAGAAGCAGAGGATCGGAGGAAGAAGAAGAAGAAGATGGAGGAAGAAACCGAAGGAAGATAGAAGATATAAGAAAGAAGATAGAAGAAAGAAGATAGAAGAAAGAAGATGGAAAGAAGAAGCATTTAAATAAAGGAATTGTCAAAAACTGTCTCTTGTCATTTTTAACATTTTTGACACTTTTTTGTGAAATGGTAGGGGTCCCTTACCATTTCACACGGGGGGTGGGGTCTGGGGGTCCCCTTGTTAAAGGGGGCTTCCAGATTCTGATACGCACCTTGCCCCCAGACCCCCACAACCACTGGGCAAGGGTTGTGGGGATGAGGCCCTTGTCCTCATCAACATGGGGAAAAGGTGCTTTGGGGGAGACCCCAAAGCACCCTCCCAATGTTGAGGGCATGTGGCTTGGTACAGTTCAGGAGGGGGCGCGCTCTCTCATCCCCTCTCTTTTCCTGCGGCCTGCTAGGTTGTATGCTCGGATAAGGGTCTGATATGGATTTTTGGGGGGACCCCACGCCATTTTTTTTTAATTTTGGCGCGGGGTCCCCCTAAATTCCATACCAGGCCCTTTTGGTTTGGGGTTCCCCTGTGGGGAAATCCCATGCCGTTTTTATCAATGAACTGTTATGTGTATTGTCGGACCGACAATTCATATAGCCGCGAGTACTTTTAAATGATTTTTTTCCTTTAGAAATGTAATTTTGCTGTCAGACTGTTCCAAATACGGGAAACATGCGCCCCTTTACATGCATACTATAGACACCCCCCAGGTACGAAATTTAAAGGAATATTACACTTTTAATGTTTCACTTTAAGCATTATTAAAATCACTGCTCCCAAAAAAACGTCAGTTTTTAAAACTTTATTTTGCATTGATCCATGTCCCCTGGGGCAGGACTCAGGTCCCCAAACACTTTTTATGACAATACCATGCATATAAGCCTTTAAAATTAGCACTTTTGATTTCTTCTCATAGACTTTTAAAGGGTGTTACGCGGCTTTCTAATTTGCAGCGAACACCCCAAATTGTTCGCTGTTCGGCGAACTTGCGAACAGCCGAAGTTCGAGTCGAACATGAGTTCGACTCGAACTCGAAGCTCATCCCTAGTAAACATATGTTTACCACCTCCCCTTATGTAACACAGTGGGTGCAGGCAGTGATCACTATGATCGCTCCTAAATGTTCACTGACAGCTGATCTATAGTAACCGCGAGTGTTACTTTGTATCAGAATGTCAGTTTATGAATTAATGGAATCTCTATACAGATTACATTCATTCATGTAAAGTGCTGCAGAGAAAAGAGACTATCTTCATTCCCTTTCTCTGTCTCAAAAAAAGAGATATGGGGGTCTGTTTAGACCTCTGATATCTCACCAAACCCCCCCCCAAAAAAATGTAACTTTAAAAAAAATTTAAAAAGTTATTTTTTATTCTGCCCACACTCAGCCTCTCCACAGTGACGCCCCCTCACCCCCCACACTCACCCCTCCGCGGCTTCCTCAGCTTCTCCTCTCAGCCAACCCGTATCCGTCCTGATTGGCCAGGAGAAGAAGCTGGAAGACTATAGTGAATAGTAATACATGGGTTCGGGGTGCAATGCTCTGCTCTACCTTTTTCAAGCCACTTAGAGCCTCAGGCTCTATTAATGTGGTTCACAAAAAAAACTCATACAGACGTATGAGTCAGGCGCCCTGCAGAGGGGCGGTGCCCCAGTGCCCCTAATGGACCGGACACTCCTGGTAAGACCCCTTTCACATGGAGTGGACTCTGTCAAGCAGATCCACCTGTTCAGCGATGGATCTGTCTGCTGATCCCCGCTGAGCTGTTTTCTATGGGACAGTCGGATGGAAATGGACCGCCTGTCCATTTACATCCGATACCATCCGATCCGCTAGATAAATGGGGAATGGGATCCCCATCCATCGGTTTTTAGTGGACTGGACTGGATTGGATGCAGGCGAGTGTAAACGTAAACATGTCCATTTACATCAGCCTTTCCATAGAGAACAATGGGTGGTCCGAATGGGCATGCCTGAAAAACGGACAGGCTGATCCAATCAGTGTGCTTGTGTGAAAGGGGCCTAAGGCCTTGTTCACACAGGCCATACACAGCATACCTTTACAAGGATACACAGGTGTGCCATGCATCTCTGTGCAGGCAGTCCCATTGATGTCATTTGGGATGTAGCAACTGCACCAACAGAGCCGTTGCTCCCAATTCTACATCCATGTAGGGCAGCATGCGTGTCTCTGAGCTCACACTGTCTGCATTTGGGGTCATGTACCCAGACCCACACAGATGTCAGATTGGGAACATCAGCTATGCCTGTGCAGCTGTTGCATCCAGATTAACATAAATGGAACTGCCTGTACGGGGATGCATGGAACACCTGTGCATCCCTGTGTGGGTAACCATGGACCCCCATGGATGTACACTTTACTATGCCACGTGTGAATGAGGCTTTAGTAGTAATTTAGTAGGAATTTTGTAAGTTATGTTGTGTTTATGTGCACTATTAATTGATTTTAATGTAAATTATAAATATTGTTTTGATAAACATTTGTGCAAATATCGCACTGCCTTAAAAATCAGTGATAATGAAAAGTTGAGTGGAAGGAAAAAGTGTGGTAGAAAAAGGTGCACAAGTAATAGGGATAACCGCAGCCTTGAGAGGATTATGAAGCAAAGGCCATTCAAGAATTTGGGGGAGATTCACAAGGAGTCTACTGACAGCTCACATCCCATATGACAAGGTCACACCTGGTGGAAATTTGCAGTTGTTTTTCATATAGAAAAACGGCTTCATTCATTCTGTTTATTAGGGACAAACCTGCACTAGTTTCTATTCGACTCTGAAATGGAAACTGTAGGGGGCACAGATAGACCTGAAACAGATCTATCTGTTAAGTTAATGTGGCGCATGGAGTTTTCTTAAACCATTATAATGGCCAGAGCTTTCATAATAAATCATAAAGACACAATTTCAGAAGTGCAATGTGAATCTAAATAATCAACACATATTAGTGCAAATGAGTTACAATGTGATCCATATCCTTCCTCCACATTGACAACAAAGTTCAGCAATGAGATCAGTGAATCAGGACTGACACTATCCATTTAAAATATAACTCAGCTGAAATTAATTAGTTAGGTCAACCACATTTCTACCCACAATAGGGGTTATGAGAATATCTGGTCGTGTACACCTTTAGTTTCCATGGTAGTGCTCCAACATACTAAGATAGGTAAATAAACAAGGCAGTGACATACTGTAAAACTGCAAAAATGTAATAAAAAAAATTACACTTACTTACTCATGTGTACATTGAAAACGTGGTTTTATTTCGAGCTTTAATAAGACTTTTTTTGCAATGTCAGTGCCTTGTTTGTTCTTCTCACTGAATATGTTGGAAAACTGAATAGGAAGCTTAAGATGTACAAGACCAGATCTATCTTAACTCCTGTTGTAGGTACAAGCTTGGTTGACCTAACCGATTCATTTTACTTGAGGGCCATTTTAAAGGATAAGTTTACCTTTGGAACATGTTCCATGTTCCACTCATTTTTAGGGTGGAACATGTAACATGTTTCAGCAGCTGCAGCCTCTCCTCCCCGAGCCCCCCTCCCTATGACAGTGGATCTTCTCCCCGCACCCACTGTCACATTTTGAAAACAGCGTGGCCGTGCAGAGCTCCTGTGTTTGCTGTAAAGTTTCCTGGGAATGAATGCCTACAAATACAGTATCACCAGCCATTGCGGCTGAAGGATTCTAGTTCTAGATGAACTATGAGGGCGCTAGTGAGTGCTTTAATAGTTAATTGATTCTTTCTGCTCTCCGGTAACTGCTTTGCCCATACTGCTCATCACGGGTGCAATGCTCTGCAGGCTCCATTAAAAAATTAATGATAAATACACATTTTTTTTACCTGCAAAAACATGCATTTTTTAAATTTATTTTTTTAAGGTGAACTTATCCTGTAAAGGTTAGCTTGAGTGTCTGCTGCTTGAGTGTGGGGGTCATCGCTGGATTCATTGATCTCATTGCGCCATTTCATTATGTAAGAAATTTATATGGATCACATTGTAACTCACATTGGCTGTTGTGTTAATTATTTGGATTCACATTGCAATTCAAAGATTGTGTGTTTATGATTTATTGTTAACTTTGTGTGCACTGATCACTTTGTGAAGATCTTTTATGAACGGTGTTTGCAGATTATAGATGTTTGTGTATCTGAAACACTGCACTTTAATTATTGTGATTTGTTTGCACTTTACTACCTTTTCATGGTTATATTTGTTTAGGCATAGTTAGTTGTCATTGAGCACTGTACCAGCCTCAAATAAATATATTTTAGTGGTTGTTTCCAATTAGGTGCTAGCTGTTTTTGGCAATTGAAGTGTTACTAAACTCAGGACCCTGCATTCATTATATCTGGTCTCCCACAGTGCATAGAACAAAGAATTGCAATTATTTTAGTAAATATAAACTTCTAAATACCCTTTTTTTCATTAGCAGTACATAGCAGTCATATGACTTTTATCAGTGTTTGGTAAAGTTTGTAGGAGGAGTTTTCATACTCACTTGATTGTCCTATGAGGCTGCATGACTCCTGATCTTCTGTCTGGACAGTGCTTATTGGCAGTGTTGAACAAATGCACCCTCCCCCCAAAAAATACACACCAAACTGAGCATATGCAGAGTGCCCCCAAGGCTCTGTTCTATCAGGAGATGGATTGCGTACTGTGGAAAAAGGGAAAGATCAGAGAAGACTGGATCAAACAGCCTTTTTGCATGGAGGATTAACCCCTTAGGTTCCACAAGAAGTATAACAAGCATGCTTTACTGCAGTATGTGTGAGTAGATGTTACCATTTCTAGCAAATAAAAAAAACTTAATTTTTTTTATCTATTTTTTTTTTGCAATGTTACCAGTTTCCTTGATCACCACCACACCAGTTACAGTATCTCACAAAAGTGAGTATACCCCTCACAATTTTGTAAATATTTTATTATATCTTTTTATGTGACAACACTGAAGAAATTACACTTTGCTGCAATGTAAAGTAGTGAATGTACAGCTTGTATAACAGTGTAAATTTGCTGTCCCCTCAAAATAACTCAACACACAGCCATTAATTTCTAAACCACTGGCAACAAAAGTGAGTACACCCCTAAGCCATTAGCCATTTTCCCTCCCCGGTGTCATGTGACTCGTTAGTATTACAAGGTCTCAGGTGTGAATGGGGAGAAGGTGTGTTAAATTTAGTGTTATGGCTCTCACTCTCTCATACTGGTCACAGGAAGTTCAACATGGCACCTCATGGCAAAGAACTCCCTGAGGATCTAAAAAAAAACATTTGTTGCTCTACATTAAGATGGCCTAAGCTATACCAAGATTGCAGAGACCCTGAAACAAAGCTGCATCACGGTGACCAAGACCATGCAGCGGTTTAACAGGACAGGTTCCGCTCAGAACAGGCCTTGCCATGGTCCACCAAAGAAGTCGAGTGCACATGCTCAGCATCATATCCAGAGGTTGTCTTTGGGAAATAGACATATGAGTGCTGCCAGCATTGCTGCAGAGGTTGAAGGGGTGGGGGGTGGGGGGTCAGCCTGTACTATGCCACACATTGCATCAAATTGGTTTGCATGGCTGTCGTCTCAGAAGGAAGCCTCTTCTAAAGATGATGCACAAGAAAGCCCAAACCACCAAACCATTTGCTGAAGACAAGCAGACTAAGGACATGGATTACTGGAACCATGTCCTGTGGTCTGATGAAACCAAGATAAACTTATTTGTTTCAGATGATGTCAAGTGTGTGTGGCGGCAATCAGGTGAGGAGTACAAAGACAAGTCTCAAGCATGGTGGTGGGAGTGTCATGGTCTGGGGCTGCATGGGTACTGCCGGCACTGGGGAGCTACAGTTTATTGAGGGAACCATGAATGCCAACATGTACTGCGACATACTGAATCAGAGCATGATCCCCTCCCTTTGGAGACTGTGCCACAGAGCAGTATTCCAACATTATAATGACCCCAAACACACCTCCAAGATGACCACTGCCTTGCTAAAGAAGTTGAGGGTAAATGTGATGGAGTGGCCAAGCATGTCTCCAGACCTAAACCCTATTGAGCATCTGTTGGGCATCCTCAAATGGAGGGTGAAGGAGCGCAAGGTCTCTAACATCCACCAGCTCTGTGATGTCATCACGGAGGAGTGGAAGAGGACTCCAGTGGCAACCCGTGAAGCTCTGGTGAACTCCATGCGCAAGAGGGTTAAGGAAGTGCAGGAAAATAATCCTGGCCACACAAAATATTGACACTTTGGGCCCAATGTGGACATTTTCACTTAGGGGTGTACTCACTTTTGTTGCCAGCAGTTTAGACATTAATGGCTGTATGTTGAGTTATTTTGAGAGGACAGTAAATTTACACTGTTATACAAGCTGTACACTAACTACTCTACATTGTAGCAAAGTGTAATTTCTTCAGTGTTGTCACATGAAAAGATATAATAAAATAGTTACAAAAATGTGAGGGGTGTACTCACTTTTGTGAGATACTGTATATGGTGACGCTGTACTGTACTGGTGACAGTATGTAAAAAATAAATACATAAACTTTTTTTCAATTACTTACCTTCCCAAAAAATTACAAAAAAAAATACAACTTCAAAAAACTCACTGTGCCTCTTACCACATACCTTGTTCTGCCTACTTTCCAAAAAGGGGTCATTTGGGGGATATTTGTACTGCCCTAGCATTTTTGGGCCTCCAAAAATGAGATTGATTGATTTTCAGATATACAGTTCTGCTCATAAATTTACATACCCTGGCAGAATTTATGATTTCTTGGCCATTTTTCAGAGAATATGAATGATTACACAAAAACTTTTCTTTCATTTATGGTTAGTGTTTGGCTGAAGCTATTTATTATCAATCAACTGTGTTTACACTTTTCAAATCATAATCACAACATAAACTACCCAAATTACCCTGATCAAAAGTTTACACACCCCAGTTCTTAATACCATGTATTGCCTTTAATATCAATGACAGCGTGAAGTCTTGTCTTGCTGTAACCAATGAAAGGTCAACTTGACCTTGTGTTTCGGATCATTTTCATGTTGGAATGTCCAAGTACATCCCATGTGCAGCTTCTTGGCTGATGAATGCAAATGTTCCTCCAGTATTTTTTGATAACATACTGCATTGATCTTTCCATCAATTTTGACCAAATTTCCTGTGCCTTTGTAGCTCACACATCCCCAAAACATCAGCGATCCACCTCCATGTTTCACAGTAGGAATGGTGTAACTTTCATGATAGGCCTTGTTGACTCCTCTCCAAATTAAGCATTTATGGTTGTGGCCAAAAAGCTCAATTTTGGTCTCATCACTTCAAATGACTTTGTGCCAGAAGGTTTGAGGCTTGTCTCTGTGCTGTTTGGCGTATTGTAAGTGGGATACTTTGTGGTATTTGCATAGTAATGGCTTTTTTTTGGCGACTCAACCATGCAGCCTATCTTTCTTCAAGTGCCTCCTTATTGTGCATCTTGAAACAGCCACACCACATGTTTTCAGAGAGTCCTGTATTTCACCTGAAGTTATGTGTGGGTTTTTCTTTGCATCTCAAACATATTTCCTGGCAGTTGTGACTGAAATTTTAGTTGGTCTACCTGACCGTGGTTTGGTTTCAACAAACCCCTCATTTTTCACTTCTTAATTAGAGTTTGAACACTGCTGATTGGCATTCTCAATTCCTTGGATATCTTTTCATATCCCTTTCCTGTTTTATACAGTTCAACTACCTTTTCCCGCAGATCCTTTGACAATTCTTTTGCTTTCCCCATGACTGAGAATGCAGTAACATCAGTGCAGCACTGGATGAAAGATGCAAGGGTCTGTCAAATTCCAGAAACTCATTGACCTTTTATATGCACACACATACTAATTACAAGCAAACATATCACAGATGAGGATGGTTACCTTTAATAGCCATTCAAACCTGTTTGTGTCAACTTGTGTGCATGTTATCAGGCCAAAATCACCAGGGTATGTATACTTTTGATCAGGGTCATTTGGGTAGTTTATGTTGTGATTATGATTTAAAAAGAGTAAACACAGTTGATTGATAATAAATGGCTTCAGCCAAACACTAGCCATGAGTGAAAGAAAAGTTTTTGTGTCAATATTCATATGACCAAGAAATCATAAATCCTGCCAGGGTATGTAAACTTATGAGCACAATTGTATATACACCATATTTTGTGGACTCTATAACTTTCCTACAGACTAAATAATATACACTGATTTGGGTTATTTTTACCAAAGAAATGTTGGCCTAAATGTATGAAAAACAATTATATATTTGCAAAAAGATACAACAAAAATTTTTTTTTTTCTTTGGTAAATGAAAAAAAAAAAAATGAACAGTGATGATTAAAT
Source organism: Aquarana catesbeiana (assembly GCF_042186555.1). Taxonomy (NCBI): domain Eukaryota; kingdom Metazoa; phylum Chordata; class Amphibia; order Anura; family Ranidae; genus Aquarana; species Aquarana catesbeiana. Next base: position 378,450,900 of record NC_133327.1, read on the forward strand.
ACCACCATAGAAAGCTCTATTTGTGTGAAAAAAATGATAAAAATTTAATTTGGGTACAGTGTTGCATGACTCTGCAATTGTCATTCAAAGTGTGACAGCGCTGAAAGCTGAAAATTGGCCTGGGCAGGAAGGAAGTAAAAGTGCCCGGTATTTAAGCAGTTAAAGAAGAATTCCAGGTAAGGCACATACATAGACTATATTGGTCCAGTTTACACCAATGTAACTATGCAAATACCATACCTGTGGAATCCCTTTACAAGCTGGAAATCATTGTAGTAGACACCGCTAATCCAGTGATCTCTTCTAACTTCTTGTTCTTTACTTTGTGGCTGCCCTGCTGCACTGTAAACACAGGAGGTTAATCAATCGGCATGGGCACCATTTACAGAACACTTTGCATTTTCTCAATGAATGCAAAGTGTTCTTTGATTGGATGAGGTAGAGAGACAGGGCAGTGATGTCATGTTCTCATCCTCATCAAATCAGAGAATGCTTTGCATTCATTGAGAAAATGCAAAGTATTATCTGAATGGTGAACTTGCCTAGCAGCTGACCTTCTGTGCTCAGAATGAAGCAGGGCAGTTGCTTGGCACAGGACCTGGAAGCTAGTGGAGATCACTGGAGTAGCAGTGTTGCTTACAGTGATTTCCAGTTTCAAGAGGTATCCCACGGGTATGGTATATGCATAGCTGGTCATACCTGGAATTCTTCTTTAGTCTAATACACCTCCCATTAGGTGTCTACAACAACCCTAGTAAATCATATCTTTCACAGACAACATATTGGAATGTGCTACTTATATTTAGAACATATAAACCACTGCAGCAAGCCCCAACCACCACTTTGGTAAGCCCATACTACCCTTTTCAAGAGTTAACTGGGCTTTCCATAAACATTAGCCCAAAAGTGAGTGTGGCATTAGGATCTTGAACCATGTCTACAATAGTTCTATGAAAAATCACCCAGGTATACCTACCTGTAAATATGTGTTAGTTGGTGTTCATCTGTTCCATGTCTGTCCATCAGTGTTTTTATTTTTCTTCAGGCTGAAGAAATGTTAATTTTAGTCTAATGTAATATAAATGCAATAACATACTAGGGATATTTGGTTTTACTACACAGATCAGTGACTTTTGTCAATTTGTCAATGTACATGGCCTACAGTCCTCTGCACTTTATGGTTATTAAATTCCTTGTTAATGTCTTTTTCTTTATATATACAGTATAAAGTACACTCCACAAAACAGTAATGAATAGTTATTTATTTGTTTCTGAATATTATCAGGATTATTAGAACAGAAGGAATTTGCCAGAATCAAGCTGAGGAAAGCAATATTTTATAATCTTAATATTAACACAAAGCCCATTTCCTTCCCAGTAACCCTATAGATAAAAACAACCAATTGTTATTCTGTTGTCCCCTCTTTCCACCAAGTGGCTGCTAACAGAGCCATAAGCTATATAGCAAAGGTGCATAAATGTCAAATATTTTATTTTCTGAGCAGGTGTGACTATTTTATGTATGTTCTAGAAGCCTTAAAAAAAAAAAAAAAAAAAAGAATAGTAGTCCTATAGAACATCTAATTATTGTTTCAGGTATAGGGGCCCTTGAAAACACAATATACATCTTTCCATAACACTAATCAAGCTCCAATGACCAGGACTAGAAGAATTCCCTGGGGTTGGAGTTTATTGGCAATTTACCAAAAGTGTTGGGGATCAAAAACTCCTGCATCTTCAGCCTCTTGCCACAGTCTAATGCCTGATACACACATTCCATCAACCACCAGGCTGAACAGAAAAAAAAGAGAGAGATTGCTGTACTAAAAATCAATGTTAGTACAGGGATCTCTCTTGCTGTGCTATTGTCCCCCCTGCCAGAACACAGTTATCAGTGGCTGCAAGTGCTGATCAGATGCTGGTTTTGCAGCATGTCCCTTCAACAAAAGCCAATTCATTTCTGCTGAACCGGTTGTAACTGGCCAATAGGGATGAGCTTCGTGTTCGATTTGAACCCATGTTCGACTCGAACATCGGCTGTTCGATCGTTCGTCGAATTGCGAACGATATGGGCCGTTCGCGCCAAATTCGTGTGGCGCGTCACGGCCCATAATTCACTGCGGCATCGCAGTGCATTGCTTGCTGATGATTGGCCAAGCATGCACTATGACCCGCATGCTTGGCCAATCACAGCGCCGCCTTAACAGAGAGCCATAATTGGCCAAAGCCAAGGAGGCTTTGGCCAATTATGGCTCAGGGGATTTAGTACACGCCCCACACTATATAAGGCCGCCTGCACAGCGGCCCTGTGCAGTGTGTTCCGGTGTGCTTAGAGAGAGAGAGAGACAGTGTCATTTCATTTGAGTTAGCTAGATTAGGCAGGACAGTCAGTCAGTTAGCTGCACTTAAAGTGTATTGTGTATATATATGCATCCCAGGTGTTGCATATATATATATATATATATACACTGTATTCAGTTTAGCTAGATCCATTCCTGTTATCTTCTAGACTATTTACATTTAGTGCAGTGCGTCCTGCTCACAGTGTTCAGCTAGATCCGTTCCTGTTATATTCCTACTGACAGGCAGGCTTGTCTTGTTACAGCATTTTGAAGAAAATTACTGGTGTTCTTTTGATCCTATTAGTACCACAGTCAGGCAGCTAGACTATTTACATTTAGTGCATTGCGTCCTGCTCACAGTGTTCAGCTATCTGTTATCTTCTTACTGACAGGCAGGCTTGTCTTGTTACAGTATTTTAAAGAAAATTACTGGTGTTCTTTTGATCCTATTAGTACCACAGTCAGGCAGCTAGACTATTTACAGTTAGTGCAGTGCGTCCTGCCCACAGTGTTCTGCTAAACCTACAAGTAAGTGGGGTGCGTCCTGCTCACAGTGTTCAGCTAAACCTACAAGTTAGTGGGGTGCGTCCACCTCACAGTGTTCAGCTAAACCTACAAGCTAGTGGGGTGCGTCCTGCTCACAGTGTTCAGCTAGATCCGTTTCTGTTATCTTCTTACTGACAGGCAGGCTTGTCTTGTTACAGTAAATACAGCTACCTGAAGAAAATTGCTGGTGTTCTTTTGATCCTATTAGTACCACAGTCAGGCAGCTAGACTATTTACAGTTAGTGCAGTGTGTCCTGCTCACAGTGTTCTGCTAAACCTACAAGTTAGTGGGGTGCGTCCTGCTCACAGTGTTCAGCTAAACCTACAAGTTAGTGGGGTGCGTCCACCTCACAGTGTTCAGCTAAACCTACAAGCTAGTGGGGTGCGTCCTGCTCACAGTGTTCAGCTAGATCCGTTTCTGTTATCTTCTTACTGACAGGCAGGCTTGTCTTGTTACAGTAAATACAGCTACCTGAAGAAAATTGCTGGTGTTCTTTTGATCCTATTAGTACCACAGTCAGGCAGCTAGACTATTTACAGTTAGTGCAGTGCGTCCTGCTCACAGTGTTCTGCTAAACCTACAAGTTAGTGGGGTGCGTCCTGCTCACAGTGTTCAGCTAAACCTACAAGTTAGTGGGGTGCGTCCACCTCACAGTGTTCAGCTAAACCTACAAGCTAGTGGGGTGCGTCCTGCTCACAGTGTTCAGCTAGATCCGTTTCTGTTATCTTCTTACTGACAGGCAGGCTTGTCTTGTTACAGTAAATACAGCTACCTGAAGAAAATTGCTGGTGTTCTTTTGATCCTATTAGTACCACAGTCAGGCAGCTAGACTATTTACAGTTAGTGCAGTGCGTCTTGCTCACAGTGTTCTGCTAAACCTACAAGTTAGTGGGGTGCGTCCTGCTCACAGTGTTTAGCTAAACCTACAAGTTAGTGGGGTGCGTCCACCTCACAGTGTTCAGCTAAACCTACAAGCTAGTGGGGTGCGTCCTGCTCACAGTGTTCAGCTAGATCCGTTCCTGTTATCTTCTTACTGACAGGCAGGCTTGTCTTGTTACAGTATTTTAAAGAAAATTGCTGGTGTTCTTTTGATCCTATTAGTACCAAAGTCAGGCAGCTAGACTATTTACAGTTAGTGCAGTGCGTCCTGCTCACAGTGTTCTGCTAAACCTACAAGTTAGTGGGGTGCGTCCTGCTCACAGTGTTCAGCTAAACCTACAAGTTAGTGGGGTGCGTCCACCTCACAGTGTTCAGCTAAACCTACAAGCTAGTGGGGTGCGTCCTGCTCACAGTGTTCAGCTAGATCCGTTCCTGTTATCTTCTTACTGACAGGCAGGCTTGTCTTGTTACAGTATTTTAAAGAAAATTACTGATGTTCTTTTGATCCTATTAGTACCACAGTCAGACAGCTAGACTATTTACAGTTAGTGCAGTGCGTCCTGCTCACAGTGTTCTGCTAAACCTACAAGTTAGTGGGGTGCGTCCTGCTCACAGTGTTCAGCTAAAGCTACCTGTAGAATGTTGGTGGTGTTCTCATACTACAGGCAGGCAGTTGATTTTGCTAGCTGCAGTATCAGTACATATATATATATATATATATATATATATATATATATATATATATATATATATATCCCAGCTTAGTGCAGCTACAGGCCATTAGTATGTCTGGAAGGCCAAGAAGGAGAGGCAGACAGTCACAAGCCAATAAGAGAGGGCAAGCAGGCTCTGTGTCTAGTGCTGGTCGTGGAGACGGTGCATCCTCATCAGCACGTGGCCATGGGACACGCTTGGCCTTTTTTTCGGCAGCTGGCCATGTTGAGCTGCAACATGCGGAAGACTTGGTCGAGTGGATGACCAAGCCGTCCTCATCCTCCTCATCCTCTCTCACCCATGCCCATGGTACTTTGTTTGGCAAAGCAGCGGCCTCTTCCCTCGGCTCAATGTCATCAGTGACTCCTTCCCTAGCCCCTCCTGAGGAGTCCCTCGAACTGTTTGACCACAGTGTTGGGTACATGCTCCAGGAGGATGCCCAGCGTTTGGAAGGCTCTGATGATGATACTGAGCTCGATGAAGGCAGTAACACGAGCACGGACAGAGGGGGTGCCCAAGAAGGACAGCAATCTGGCAGTCATGCTCCCCCTGCTGCAGCATACTGCCAGGTTTGCTCTAGTGATGAGGAGGGAGGGGATGATGAGGTCACTGACTCAACGTGGGTGCCTGATAGGAGAGAGGAGGAGGAGGAGGAGGAGGAGGAGGAGGCGGCACATCACCAACGAGGCAGGATGACCTCCAGGGGCCAGCCTAAGGGCAGCACATTTACTGCATCACACCCCAAAGCTCCACATGTGCAGGGCGCTGCAGTCTCTGTGCGTTATTCAAAAAGTTCTTTGGTGTGGGCCTTTTTTGAGACGAGTGCATCAGATCGCACCGCTGCTATTTGCAACATATGTCTCAAGCGTATCTCGCGTGGCCAAAACATCTCCCGCTTGGGTACCACATGCTTGACCAGACATATGTTGACCTGCCATGCAGTTCGTTGGCAAGCGTATCTAAAAGACCCACACCAAAGAACAAAGAGGACCTCTGCTTGCTCCTCATCAGCTGAGATTTCCAACCCCACTAGACCTTCAGTCCTCTCTGAGACCTGCACTAAGAGGAATGAAGGTGTAGAATTAGGTGTGTCACAGCCACGTACTTGTGAACAATCTGATTTTGGTACACCGACGTCAGATTGTACCAGGCAAATTTCCCTGCCCCAGCTGCTGCACCGCCGAAAGAAGTTTGCTCCCAGCCATCCACATGCCCAACGGTTGAATGCTAGCTTGGCAAAATTGCTAGCACTTCAACTGCTGCCTTTTCAGTTGGTAGACTCTGCCCCCTTCCGTGAGTTTGTGGAATGTGCGGTTCCTCAGTGGCAGGTACCCAAACGCCACTTTTTCTCACGGAAGGCGATTCCGGCTCTCTACCAGCATGTGGAAGGCAATGTCCATGCCTCGCTGGACAGGGCGGTCAGCGGTAAGGTGCATATTACCGCTGACTCATGGTCCAGCAGGCATGGACAGGGACGTTACCTAAGTTTCACGGTGCATTGGGTGACTCTGCTGGCAGCTGGGAAGGATGCAGGACAAGGTGCAGTAGTGTTGGAGGTTGTTCCGCCACCACGCCTCCAAAATGCTAATGATTGTGACACACCTCTCTCCTCCACCCCCTCCTCTTCTTCTTCCTCCATGGCCTCTTCCTCGGAACCAGCGGTGCTCCGTAGTCGTTCAAGGGGCTACGCAAGTACGCAGGCCAAGAGATGCCATGCGGTGCTTGAGCTGGTGTGCTTGGGGGACAGGAGCCACACTGGGGCAGAGGTTCTGTCAGCTCTGCAGGGGCAGGTTCAGAGGTGGTTGAAGCCACGCCAACTTAAGGCAGGAATGGTGGTTTGCGACAATGGCACCAACCTCCTCTCTGCCCTCCGACAGGGACAAATGACCCATGTGCCCTGTTTGGCTCACGTCCTTAACTTGGTGGTGCAGTGGTTCTTGGGCAGGTACCCGGGCTTACAGGATGTCCTGAGGCAGGCCAGGAAAGTCTGTGTGCGTTTCCGCCGGTCATATAATGCCAGTGCTCGGCTGACGGACCTCCAAAAGGAGTTTAACCTGCCCAAGAACCGCCTAATCTGTGACATGCCCACCAGGTGGAACTCAACGTTGGCCATGCTGCAGCGGCTGCACACGCAGCAGAGGGCCATCAATGAGTACCTGTGCGACTATGGCACCAGGACAGGGTCAGGGGAGCTTGTTTTTTTTCCCCACGCCAGTGGGCCATGATCAGGGATGCATGCACTGTCCTGTCACCATTTGAGGAGGCCACGAGGATGGTGAGCAGTGACAGTGCATGCATCAGTGACACTGTCCCCCTTGTCCACCTGTTGGAGCACACGCTGCGTGGAATAATGGACAGGGCACTTGAGGCAGAACAGAGGCAGGAAGAGGAGGACTTCCTTAGCTCTCAAGGCCCCCTTTATCCAGACAGTGTTCCTGCGTGCCCGCCGATCACACAGGAAGAGGACGAGGAGGAAGAGGAGGAGGAGGAGGAGGAAGATTGTGTCAGTATGGAGGTGGAGCCTGGCACTCAGCATCAGCAGCAGTCTTTAAGGGATCAGTCCCAAGAAACACATGGACTTGTACGTGGCTGGGAGGAGGTGGCTGTGGACCATGTCGTCCTTAGTGACCCAGAGGACTCCGGACCGAATGCCTCAGCAAACCTACGCTGCATGGCCTCCCTGATCCTGCAAAGCCTGCGTAAGGATCCTCGTATTCATGGTATCAAGGAGAAGGACCAATACTGGCTGGCAACCCTCCTTGATCCACGTTACAAGGGTAAGGTTGCGGACCTTATCTTGCCATCGCAGAGGGAGCAGAGGATGAAACATCTTCGGGAGGCCTTGCAGAAAGGTCTGTGCAACACGTTCCCAGAGACTGGGAGGTTACAAACTCCTGTTTCTGGACAACGTGTTGCTGAGGCTTAGGTCAGTCAAAGAAGGAGCGGTGGAGAAGGTGGCCGTCTGACCGATGCGTTCAGACAATTTTTTGGTCCGCAGCCCCAAGGTATGATCGGTTCCAGCAACCATCGCCAGCGTCTGTTTTACATGGTGCAGGAATACCTAGGGGCAAGATCAGACTTGGACAACTTTCCCACCGAAAATCCTCTGGGTTACTGGGTCTTGAGGATGGATCACTGGCCAGAGCTTGCACAGTATGCAATTGAGCTGCTGGCCTGTCCTGCATCCAGCGTTCTTTCGGAACGCACATTCAGTGCTGCTGGAGGCGTGGTAACCGATCACAGGGTGCGTCTGTCCACTGACTCGGTCGATCGACTGACCTTCATAAAAATGAATGAGTCTTGGATCACCACCAGCTACCAAGCACCTGATGCTGATGTAACCGAATAATTTTTTTTGAAATCTCAGATCCCTTCAAAGACTGCCTATGCTGATGCTGAGTGACTATCCCTGAGTAATTATCCTCCTCCTCCTCAATCATCACGCTGATAGCTTGTAAGAACATTTTTGGTTCTGGGTGCCACCACCAGTGCCTAAGGCACAATTTTTCAGCCCCTGTTTAACAGGGGCATGTAATTACGATTTTTGATGTAATACTTTGCAGCAGGGCTCGTTCCTGCATTCCAACTAGAGTGTCTGTGAGGGGTTGCAGTGTTGTGGCACCAGCACCAGTGCCTAAGGCCCAATTTTTCAGCCCTTGTTTAACAGGGGCGTGTAATTACAATTTTTGATGCAATACTTTGCAGCAGGGCTCGTTCCTGCATTCCAACTAGAGTGTCTGTGAGGGGTTGCATTGTTGTGGCACCAGCACCAGTGCCTAAGGCCTAATTTTTCAGCTCCTGTTCAACAGGGGCATGTAATTACAATTCTTGATCTAATATTTCACAGCAGAGCCCTGTGAGGGCTTACAGTGTTGTGGCCACAGCAACACCTAAGGCCCAAATTTCTGCTGAGTATATAGGGCAGGACCCTACTTTCAAACAACTAACTTACAAACAACTCCTACTTGCAAACGGAAGGAGACAACAGGAAGTGAGAATAAATCTACCCCTAGGAAGGGAAATTCTCTCCTGTAAGAGTTAATATGGGAAAAACATTTCTCCTTTCCACTGATGCTTTCCAATCCATTGGGACAAAAAGTGAGGTGAAATCTTCTGAAGAGGAGGAAAGACAGCAAAACAAATGTCACAGGGGTGATAACCCTTCCCTATGTTTTCCAAAAAGCTTAAAAAAGATTTTTTGGCTGGAGCTAAACACGTTAAAAATGTACCCGTTCAAAATTACAAAGGGATTCTACTTAACAACAAACCTACAGCCTGTATACTGCTGTTCAGAGTATATAGTGCCTGGTGGCCCCACACCTTTCCTTATTTTAATTTGGGTGCCGGGGTTCCCCTTAATATCCATACAAGACCCAAAGGGCCTGGTAATGGACTGGGGGGTACCCATGCCGTTTGTCTCACTGATTTTCATCCATATTGCCAGGACCCGACATTACATTAAACCCGCAAGCAGTTTTAAATGAGATTTTTTCCTTTAAAAATGACATTTGGTGCAGGGACTGTTCTAAACACGGGAAACACGCGTCACTTTACAGGCATACTATAGACACCCCTCAGGTACGATATTTAAAGGAATATTTCACTTTTTTTTTTTTTACTTTAAGCATCATTAAAATCACTGCTCCCGAAAAAACGGCCGTTTTTAAAAGTTTTTTTTGCATTGATACATGTCCCCTGGGGTAGGACCCGGGTCCCCAAACCCTTTTTAGGACAATACCATGCAAATTAGCCTTTAAAATGAGCACTTTTGATTTCGAACGTTCGAGTCCCATAGACGTCAATGGGGTTCTAACGTTCGTGCAAACTTTCGGTCCGTTCGCAGGTTCTGGTGCGAACCGAACCGGGGGGTGTTCGGCTCATCCCTACTGGCCAATATTCGTCCCATGTGTACCAGCCTTAAGGTGTAATATTAGACTTCTGGCATGTGGAAAGTTGAATGTTTTTCCACATTCTGATAACTCGTAGAATGGAAAAAAAACACAGATTCTTATGCTGCATACACACGATCGGACATTCCGACAACAAAATCCTGGGATTTATTTCCGACGCATGTTGGCTCAAGCTTGTCTTGAATACACACGGTTGCACAAATATTGTCGGAAATTCTGATCATCAAGAACGTGCTAATGTACAACACGTACGACGGCACTATAAAGAGGAAGTTCAATAGCCAGTGTGCCACCCTTTGGGCTGCTTCTGCTAATCTCGTGTTAGTAGAAGTTTGATGAGAGACGATTCACGCTGTTCAGCTTCGTGTTTTTCAGATTGTTACTGCTCTTCAGTTTGTGCTTGTGGGTTCGTATCTGGTTTTCAGTGTGTGTAGTCAGTTTGCATCTGTTTTCAGTGCGTGCTATTTATAATACGTATTTGATTTCCAGTGCATTCTTGTCTGCTCGTTTCTGAATTTCACCATGCTCTTCTCAGGCCTTTCTGATTTTCACTGCGTTCTGTTAGCTCGTTCTGACCAGCTGACTATTTTGAAGCCATGTTGCGGGTACGTACTCATCGTAGAGTTCGTGCTGTGCAGGGGCTTGGTGCTGGGGTTCTTACTTTGACCCAAGCCCAGTCCATGAACAGGGTGAGGAGGAATTATGGACGAAGAATTGGTTGCTCCAGCGTGACCAATTCTCTGCATCCAGCAAGCCATCACTCCTGAACAGAGGCTAGTCACCACCTTGTGGTACTTGGCGACGGGGAGAAGTCTGCAGGATATCAAGTTCTTGACAGGCATCTCCCCCTCAGGCTCTGGGAATCATTATTCCAGAGACCTGTTCTGCCATCATTCAGGTCCTGCAGAAGGACTATATTAAGGTAAGATTTCTCGTTTAACATCACATTCTATGTATTTAAATGTTTGCTAATGTATTGTATTTCTTTCATCATTCCCTAATTACCATGATTGTAATATGCTGTGAATGTCCTCTTTGTCCTCATGCATTCTGGGAGTTTTTAATGCTCCATTTTTGTTCTTCATGCAAATTTGCCTTCACTAACCTCCCCAGCATGCTATCCTGGACCCATATACACCGAGCCTAGTCACTTAACAATGTAGTTTGTCAGATCCATAGTAGTGCTTTACTCTAAAGACCCCCTAAAATATGTACAAATGTTATTTGTGTCCTTAAATTCAGGCAGAGTGCCAGTGGCTTTTTTTTAGGGTCACAAAATCATTTGGAACCCCCCTCCCCCCAACCGCTAAGTCAACCGATACCAATACTCTATCTGCTGACTTTGCCAAACCCATACACACTATACCTACCTCTTTTGTGGTCATATTTATGGATGAATTCACCAAAGCATGTAGTGAAAGGGCCTGCCTGAATACTTTCAAATGGTACTGTTTAAAGTTTTGTTCTCCTATAATGCTGATAGGTAATTGCAGAATGTAAAAAATGTGCTTCAATTTGGACAGTGTGTATTCATATTTTTGTATTATGACACTTCTTACCTGTCCAGTGGGCTGCCAATATTGTAAGTAAGGAGGGGCTGGCCCAAGTAACACACATTATGTATGCATTCAGCTCTCAATGAAGTGGAGAGGGTTACCTGTCCAAAACATCCCCCCCTAAAATTTTTACAATGGGCCATTGGAGGGGGTGAGGAATCTGATAAGTGAACCTTAAGGTTTTTTTATTTAATTACTCCTTCAAATAAATGTTATACTGATGTTGGCCAAGAAAGTTTGTGTCTAATCTGCTTGCAATGTTTATGTGCAAAAGTCCTAATTCATTTTTTTCTTGTTTCACTCCAAAGTTTCCTTCAACACCACAGGAATGGCAGACTGTGGCTTCCCAATTTGCCTAGCAGTGGGACTTTCCCAACTGTGGAGGGGCAATAGATGGGAAACACATCCATATAGTCCCACCCCCTAACTCGGGGTCATACTATTACAACTACAAGGGGTTTAATAGTATTGTGATGTTGGCGGTGGTGTCAGCAACATATGATTTTCTCTATGTGGACGTGGGGAAGAATGGCCGGATGTCGGATGGTGGAGTCATCGCCCAGACCAAGTTCTATGGACGGCTCCAGAGTGGTGGCTTGGGATTGCCACCTCTGGAAGACAACGTGGCTGGTCTCCCGTTCGCCTTTGTCACTGATGAAGCATTTGGGCTTGGTGAACACCTAATGCGGCTATTCCCCATGAGGACCCTCACCCCGGACCAGAAGGTTTTTAACTACTGCCTGGCCAGAGCCAGAAAAGTGGTGGAGAATGCTTTTGGGATAATGGCCAGCCAGTTCCGCCTATTCCTTATGCCAATCAACATGGCAGAATATAAACTTAACCATATAATCCTTGCATGCTGCATTCTCCACAACTTTTTAAGGAGAAATTCTATGAACTATGTGGCCTCAGTTGGGCCTGAGGCAGGATTTCAAGACCAAACCCCGACAGCGCTTGAAGCTGGCCGTCCTGGCTTGCCCCCCCAAAGCGCCCGCGAGGTCCGTCAAAAATATATGGAGTACTTTGTGGGTAGGGGGGGCCATTGATATGCCAGAAAATGTTTAAGAAACCTTATTTAAATACATTTGTATTTTAAAATGAAATAATGTTTCCTTTGATTTACTGCTTGTGTTTCTTTTAGCTGTCTCCTAGGTTAGCGCAAACGTAATTTCTTTGATACATGAGGTGACAATTTCTTCTTCAGCTAACTATTATGTTGGGGGTCTGCTACACACACACCTTGTTTTTGTTGTTAATGTATGTAATGCATTAATGCTGATAATATTCATCATTTACCGCACCATGAATTTATTTTTTGGAGTTACAAAAATGGCCTGAAAACGCAAATTATCTTGCACTGTGGGTGTTATTTACTAAAGAAAAATCCACTTTGCACTACAAGTGCACTGCAAAAGTGCACTTGTAGTGCAAACTGGATTTTCCTTTAGTAAATAACCCCCATTGTCATTGTAAACAACAACTTAAGCAAAAAACTGCTATTGAGCGTTGCAAGAAGAAGCCACACATTGTTGAGTCGAAAACATTTTTACTCTATGCACATTCACATTTGCGTTTAGAAAAGGGTTTTTGAACAAACCAACATATTTTTTGGAATATAATTTTTTTTGGACAGTAGAAATATCCTTTTTTTTGTGGTAAACAGGCATGTTTTTCAAAACATAAAACAATACACAACTCAGGAACTTACAAAGTACAACTTTGATAAATTGAAGGAAATATCCAACATTAGTATGTCCAAACTGTGTTGATCTTGCCTTCATCAGATGGGGTGATGTCACCCCTCTGAAAGCCAAATTTTGAAGATGCACACAAATTGGGAGTCAAAATGTGGATTTCACTCCTGATCCCATGCCAAAGGTTAACATGTGCTAGCTCCCATCATGGGGGATCAATGGACGCGTTTCGGGGGTACAACCCCTTTCTGTCAGCTACTTGAGTTGTGAGGAAGGGGTTGCACCCACAAAACGCGTACCTTGATATCCCGTGATGGCAGATAGCACATGTTGACACACTGTGTGCATCTTCAAAATTTGGCTTTCAACATTTTTTAGAAAGTTATAATAAAAATTAAAAAATGCTAAAAATTTGGTGTATTTTATATTCTGCCTAAAACATCAATAATGTTCTTCATTTTTTGTTGAACATCATTGAGTTTTCCTTTATCTTTTCTAAATCACTATTGCACACCATGATCTCCCCGATGAGGACATGTGCACTTGCACTGGTGAAATGAGTTTCTTCTTCCACAACATCCACATCACCTAAAATAAAAAAAAACACAGCATGTATTATAAATATGCAGGCATACATCTATTACCTGAAGCTGTGGTCTCAGACACTCACCTGTTGTGGTCACTATTTCCCCCACTTCATAAACTTCTCCTTCCTCCACATCCTGAGGTTGTGGTGTGGTGACTTCCCCTTCTTTAGAAGGTTGGGGGTCCCTGGTGTCCTCTGATGTCCCGAGTCTTTTCTCCCCTATGTGGATAAAATAAAGGTATACTTAGCACACAGATATTTGAGGCAAAAAATAGGAATATGAAACATTGCTTGGAAGTGTCATACAATTGTCTGTTTTTGGCAGAGTTTCTAGCTGAATACATGATTTTTTTCCCTTTCTTCAAGCTGGAATACTTATCTTTTTGGGTAAAGTTTAACACATGGAGACACCCCTAGTATCCACTGGAGCACCTGTGTGGGACACCCTAAAAAGTTTGTTCTGGTTTCCCACACTAGTGCTTCTGCGTCCAGATGTGTAAACAGCTGCAGAGTGTCCTCTCCTTACACTGAATCAAGTTTGAATTTCATTCTAGTTACAAACCCATCTGGACAACAATGTACTAAACTTCTTTTAATACAAATAGGCCTGAACAAATGTAGTTAACCTGCATCTGCCAAAAACATTGTGTTAGTGGGCGAATGAATGATGTTTACTACGAACGATTACTGTGCCCATGAACCTGAAACTTGCCATTTTAAACTGTACAATAGTAAAGAAAAGCACATGGAGCAGCACAAACGTAATAAGAAGAATAGGAACACATGACAAAATACTTACATTTTGCAGCACTCTCTTGATTCTTCTGTACTGATCCTGCTCCCTCAATTTGAGGTCTGACCATCGTTTCCTCCATTCATCTTTGGATCGCCATACCCCAAAATTCTTCTGCAGACTTTTCACAACTTTAGTCATGATCTTGGCCTTTCTGACATTTGGGTTTAGGTGAGGTCCATGCTTCCCATCATAGTCGGCCCTCTTCAAGATGTCCACCATTGTCACCATCTCTACAAAGGACATATTAGAGGCCTTAAATCTCCTCCAGGATCGGGACGTTCATGGCTCTGGGCTTTCGTCATTGCTGCTGTCTTCATGCACCTGTTGTCTCTCCACCATGTGCTCTCCCACTGCACCGAAAGACAAGGGGCGGGGAATATACTATAAAGAAGGTCAGGGGCGGGCGGAGTTTCACGCAGGCGCAGCGTATATAAAGCGTAACATGTGTGCGTTGTACGTACAATCTGCGAGCGGAGGACGGAGTAGCGTAAATTCCGATCGTTCTAACGAAGGTACAATTTTAACTTGGGGCATCAGTGGCTTATAATGCTTAGAGGTTGAGGCCTATATTGGGACAAGATTATGCAAGTTTAGCCTGAAATTAGGGTTTGTCTTGTGTTGTGTCTTGCAGATAAAATGGATCGATTCAACGATCATGATTTCCTCCCCCAATTCATTGATTTGTACAGAGAGCTGCCCTGTCTGTGGCAGACAAAACACCCCTTTTATACAAATCGACTAAAGAGGAAGGCAGCACTGGATAAATTGCTGGAATTTGTGAAGCCGCAGATCCCCACAGCAGACATCAACTATTTGAAGTGCAAAATTGGTGGCCTGAGGAGCACTTAAAATAGGGAGCGCAAGAAGGTCCAGGATTCCCAGAGATCAGGAGCTGCAGCAGATGACATTTATGTCCCCAGGCTGTGGTACTATGACAGACTGCGTTCTCTGTTAGACCAGACTGAAATCAGGCCATTACTCTCAACCCTTCCTTCCACTCTTCCTTCCACCCCTACTGAGGCTTCCAACGTCCAACCTGGGCGTTCCACCCAGGAAGAAGATGTGGAGGAGCCCAGCTTGATTCAGGTATAGCATTGTTCAACATATTTCCCAAAATTGTGTGTGATTGATGATCAATAAACTAAAACTATGTCCCTTTTTCATACACAGGAAATCCTCAGCCAGGAGGAGGCTGTAGAAAGTGGCAGCCAGGAGGAGGTGGCAGGGGAAAGTGACAGCCAGGAGGTGGCGGGGTAAGTGGCAACCAGGAGCTGGCGGGGGTAAGTGGCAGCCAGGAGGTGGCCAGGCCCAGTAGCCTAACCAAATGCCAGGTCCCTCCCTCTGCCTTCAACAAAAAAGACCCAGGAAGGGGAGGAGTGTGGAGTCAGCACTTGGGTTAATTCGGCAGGCTTCTGCGGCCCTCACAACTCCTCCCGGTCTTCTTGAGGCCTATGCCTACATGGCTGCCAACAAAATGCAGGAAATAGAGGTGGGCCAACGCCTCTTTTGTGAGGAAGTGATATATATGGCCCTAAATAAGGGGTTGAAAGGGCGAACGCACAAGCAAAACCCACCTGTGTGAGTTGGACCATCCTCCTCCACCTCCTGCCACAACTCCAACACCAGAGCCACAGCCTGGAAGCAAGCGTGGAAGCAAGCGTGTAAGGAAGACAAGAGAGTGATGGCCCGGGTTCAGTCTGGTCTGGCAAAAAACGCAGGCTGTTGTAAGCCCACAGCCTGGGGACATATATGTCATCTGCTGCTTTTTCTGATCTCTCGGAGTCCTGGACCGGATTGTGCTCCCTATTAACCACTTCAGCCCCGGAAGGATTTACCCCCTTCCTGACCAGAGCACTTTTTACAATTTGGCACTGCGTCGCTTTAACTGCTAATTGCGCGGTCATGCAATGCTGTAACCAAACGAAATTTGCGTCCTTTTCTTCCCACAAATAGAGCTTTCTTTTGATGGTATTTGATCACCTCTGCCGTTTTTATTTTTTGCGCTATATACGGAAAAAGACCGAAAATTTTGAAAAAAAATGATATTTTCTACTTTTTGTTCTAAAAAAAATCCAATAAACTCAATTTTAGTCATACATTTAGGCCAAAATGTATTTGGCCACATGTCTTTGATAAAAAAAAATGTCAATAAGTGTATATTTATTGGTTTGCTCAAAAGTTATAGCGCCTACAATCTAGGGTACATTTTCTGGAATTTACACAGCCTTTAATTTATGACTGCCTATGTCGTTTCTTGAGGTGCTAAAATGGCAGGGCAGTACAAAACCCCCACAAATGACCCCATTTTGGAAAGTAGACACCCCAAGGAAATTGCTGAGAGGCATGTTGAGCCCATTGAATATTCATTTTTTTTGTCCCAAGTGATTGAATAATGACAAAAAAAAAAAAAAATTACAAAAAGTTGTCACTAAATGATATATTGCTCACACAGGCCATGGGCATATGTGGAATTGCACCCCAAAATACATTTAGCTGCTTCTCCTGAGTATGGGGATACCACATGTGTGGGACTTTTTGGGAGCCTAGCCGCATACGGGGCCCCGAAAATCAATCACTGCCTTCAGGATTTCTAAGGGCGTACATTTTTGATTTTACTCCTCACTACCTATCACAGTTTTGAAGGCCATAAAATGCCCAGATGGCACAAACCCCCCCCAAATGACCCCATTTTGGAAAGTAGACACCCCAAGCTATTTGCTGAGAGGCATGTTGAGTCCATGGAATATTTTATATTTTGACACAAGTTGCGGGAAAGTGACAATTTTTTTTTTTTTTTTTTGCACAAAGTTGTCACTAAATGATATATTGCTCACACAGGTCATGGGCATATGTGGAATTGCACCCCAAAATACATTCTGCTGCTTCTCTTGAGTACGGGGATACCACATGTGTGGGACTTTTTAGGAGCCTAGCCGCGTACGGGACCCCGAAAACCAATCACCGCCTTCAGGATTTCTAAGGGTGTACATTTTTGATTTCACTCTTCACTGCCTATCACAGTTTCGGAGGTCATGGAATGCCCAGGTGGCACAAACCCCCCCCAAATGACCCCATTTTGGAAAGTAGACACCCCAAGCTATTTGCTGAGAGGCATGGGGAGTATTTTGCAGCTCTCATTTGTTTTTGAAAATGAAGAAAGACAAAAAAAAAAATTTTTTTTTTCTTTTTTTAATTTTCAAAACTTTGTGACAAAAAGTGAGGTCTGCAAAATACTCACTATACCGCTCAGCAAATAGCTTTGGGTGTCTACTTTCCAAAATGGGGTCATTTGGGGGGGTTTGTGCCACCTGGGCATTCCATGGCCTCCGAGACTGTGATAGGCAGTGAAGAGTGAAATCAAAAATTTACGCCCTTAGAAAGCCTGAAGGCGGTGCTTGGTTTTCGGGGTCCCATACGCGGCTAGGCTCCCAAAAAGTCTCACACATGTGGTATCCCCGTACTCAGGAGAAGCAACAGAATGTATTTTGGGGTGTAATTTCACATATTCCCATGGCATGTTTGAGCAATATATAATTTAGTGACAACTTTGTGCAAAAAAAAAAAAATTTGTCTCTTTCCCGCAACTTGTGTCACAATATAAAATATTCCATGGACTCGACATGCCTCTCAGCAAATAGCTTGGGGTGTCTACTTTCCAAAATGGGGTCATTTGGGGGGGGTTTGAACTGTCCTGGCATTTTATGCACAACATTTAGAAGCTTATGTCACACATCACCCACTCTTCTAACCACTTGAAGACAAAGCCCTTTCTGACACTTTTTGATTACATGAAAAATTTTTTTTTTTTTTGCAAGAAAATTACTTTGAACCCCCACACATTATATATTTTTTTAAAGCAAATGCCCTACAGATTAAAATGGTGGGTGTTTAATTTTTTTTTTTCACACAGTATTTGCGCAGCGATTTTTCAAACGCATTTTTTGGGGAAAAAACACACTTTTTTACATTTTAATGCACTAAAACACACTATATTGCCCAAATGTTTGATGAAATAAAAAAGATGATCTTAGGCCGAGTACATGGATACCAAACATGACATGCTTTACAATTGCGCACAAACGTGCAGTGGCAACAAAATAAATACATTTTTAAAAGCCTTTAAAAGCCTTTACAGGTTACCACTTTAGATTTACAGAGGAGGTCTACTGCTAAAATTACTGCCCTCGATCTGACCGTCGCGGTGATACCTCACATGCATGGTGCAATTGCTGTTTACATTTGACGCCAGACCGACGCTTGCGTTCGCCTTAGCGCGAGAGCAGGGGGGACAGGGGTGCTTTTTTTTTTTTTTTTCTTTATTATTTTTTTGCTTTTTTATCTTATTTTAAAACTGTTCCTTTCATTTTTTTTTTTTTTTAATCATTTTTACTGTTATCTCAGGGAATGTAAATATCCCCTATGATAGCAATAGGTAGTGACAGGTACTCTTTTTTGAAAAAATTGGGGTCTATTAGACCCTAGATTTCTCCTCTGCCCTCAAAGCATCTGACCACACCAAGATCGGTGTGATAAAATGCTTCCCCAATTTCCCAATGGCGCTATTTACATCCGGCGAAATCTAAGTCATAAAATGCTCGTAGCTTCCGGTTTCTTAGGCCATAGAGATGTTTGGAGCCACTCTGGTCTCTGATCAGCTCTATGGTCAGCTGGCTGAATCACCGGCTGCATTCTCAGGTTCCCTGTTGAGACAGGAGAGCCAGAGAAAAACACGGAAGACGATGGGGGGGGCATTCTCTCCCACTGCTTGTAAAAGCAGTCTAGAGGCTAATTAGGATTGCTTTTACATGAAAGCCGACCGCTGGCTGAAAAGAATGATACCAAGATGATACCTAAACCTGCAAGCATCATTCTGGTATAACCACTCAAAGTCGTGAATGCTGTACCTGAAGACAAAAAAATGGTTAACAATAAAGCACAGTAAACGGTAAAGTATAAAAAATTGCATACCTGAAAAGCAAACATGATAAAACATAATAACAATAAAACATTGCAGAATAGAATACAGTAAAAAAGAGCAGAACAATAGAGAGAATAGAGAGAGAGAGAATAGAGAGAGAACAATAAAACGACAACTATTATTTTTTATTTTATATTTTTGTTTGTGGTTTTTTTTTTTTTTTTTACACTTTTTTTGTAACTGTAACTTTTATAACTGTAACCGGTTCCAGGTTCGGGTCTCTCAAAATGCGATGGCATCTTGGGAGACCCTGTGAAAGTGTGTCCTAGTCTGTGCAATGCTGTACCCTACGCTAATACTCAGCTAGTGAATGGTAGCGTTCAAAACATTCACCAATGCAAAGACCAGGATTGTCAGGACAGGAGGGACAATAATAGCGGGTGTCACGCCTATATCCGCGCTTGCTGCAGACACAACATCTTTTTTGGGGGGGTTCGTTGGGTAGGGGTACTCGGGAGGACATAAAGAAAATGCCTCTCATGCAGCCGACTGCATTTGGTTGGGGATGTGAATGGGGGAAGTACGGGCGCTGCAGAAGTGGTGGGTTCCCAATTAGGATTGGCGAATGCAGCAGGAAGGGCATTATGGGCACGACGGGCCTGTGTTTGTCTTCTTGGTGGCAGCGGGACACTATTTGTGCTTGCCACCTCACCAGCTTGAACTGCACTTATGGGACTCGCCACGTCACCAAGTGTTACTGCAGTGCTGGTTTGACTACGACCGGGGTGTACTAGGCCGCTGGCGCTTGCCAGTTCACCAAAACGCTACCAAAAAAACTGTTAACGATCGCAGGGATCAGGCCTGACTCTGCGAACGCTGCAGTTATGCGTTTAGTGTTTTGTAAGTGACAGTGATCGATCGATACTGCACTTGGGTGGGCTGGGCTGGGCCGGGCGGAGGGGCAAAACGCAGGTGCTAGCAGGTATCTGGGCTGATCCCACTAACACTGCGTTTTTGGGAACCCTAAACTGCTGGGGACGCCAGTATAGATCTGATCGGATCAGATCAGATATTGATCAGTTCAGATACTATACCACTAAGGGAGGTGTACGGTGCGTGCGTGGGTGTTAGCGCTACTGGCACTAACCTGACGCTGCCTGGGGCTGGTGCTTGCCAGTTCACCAAAACGCTACCAAAAAAACTGTTAGCAATCGCAGGGATCAGGCCTGACTCTGCGAACGCTGCAGTTATGCGTTTAGTGTTTTGTAAGTGACAGTGATTGATCGATACTGCACTTGGGTGGGCTGGGCTGGGCCGGGCGGAGGGGCAAAACGCAGGTGCTAGCAGGTATCTGGGCTGATCCCGCTAACACTGCGTTTTTGGGAATCCTAAACTGCTGGGGACGCTAGTATAGATCTGATCGGATCAGATATTGATGCGTTCAGATACTATACCACTAAGGGAGGTGTACGGTGCGTGGGTGTTAGCGCTACTGGCACTAACCTGACGCTGCCTGGGGCTGGTGCTTGCCATTTCACCAAAACGCTACCAAGAAAACTGTTAGCGATCGCAGGGATCAGGCCTGACTCTGCGAACGCTGCAGTTATGCGTTTAGTGTTTTGTAAGTGACAGTGATCGATCGATACTGCACTTCGGTGGGCTGGGCCGAGCCGGGCGGAGGGGCAAAACGCAGGTGCTAGCAGGTATCTGGGCTGATCCCGCTAACACTGTGTTTTTGGGAACCCTAAACTGCTGGGGACGCTAGTATAGATCTGATCGGATCAGATATTGATCCGTACAGATACTATACCACTAAGGGAGGCGTATGCTGCGTGCGTGGGTGTTAGCAGTACTGGCGCTAATCTGACGCTGCCTGGGGCGACGCATATCACCGCCGGGCGATCAGGGGGCTAAATCTTTATTCGGTAATAAACGGCGGGTGCCCTGACACTATAAAAAATAAACAAACTAACCAGCGTCACCCGTAACGGTTATACAGTGATCAGTGGTGAAAGGGTTAACTAGGGGGCAATCAAGGGGTTAAAACATTTATTAGGTAGTATATGGGGGTCCCTGTCGCTATAAAACGCTGACAGCGAACCTAAATATTTACCTCACTAACTAGCGTCACCAGCGACACTAATACAGCGATCAGAAAAATGATCGCTTAGCGACACTGGTGACAGGGGGTGATCAAGGGGTTAAAACTTTATTAGGGGGGGTTAGGGGGGTATCCTAGACCTAAAGGGGGCCTAACACTCACTGCCCTAACACTGTAACTGTCACAAACTGACACCAATACAGTAATCAGAAAAAAAAAAAAAAAAAAAACCTGCTTGGTGTCAGTTTGTGACAGGGGGGGGTGATTGGGGGGGGGATCGGGGGCGATCGGGGGGGGGATCAGGGTGTTTTGTGTGCCTGGCATGTTCTACTGTGTGTGTGTGTGTGTTGTGCACTCACATTGCAGTCTTCTCTCCTCGGCCCGGAACGGAAAATACCGAGCCGAGGAGAGATGACATCATTTCCTCTGCCTCTGTGTACAATACAGAGGCAGGGAAATGATCCCATTGGCTGGGAGCGATCGCGAGGGGGGGGCCACGAATGGATGGCCTCCCCCTCACCACCGATCGCCGGGGGAGATTTGCCGACCGCCGCAGGCACCGGGGGGGGTCCGATCGGACCCCCCACCCGCGGGCAGGCAAGGACGTACCTGTAAGTCCTTTTGCCTGCCCGTGCCGCTCTGTCGACGTATATAGTCGTGCGGCGGTCGGCAAGTGGTTAAATGGACTCCTCAGGCTCCCAATTTTGCCTGTAAAATAGTTGATGTGTGCCCTGGGGTACAAAGGCTTTGCAAATTTCACCAGTTTATTTAGCATTGCCTTCCTCTTTATTTTGTTATGAATCATAGTAAATGTCTATTTTTTGTCTAAAATCATTGGCTATGTGTTAAAATTAAAAAAGGACAGTTTGTTTGTGAGTAGGCAGGTACAATTCAAAAAGACAATATAAAATTAACAAGGGACACCAACACCAACCAATCTCCTTGAGGTTAAAAAATACAAGATAATAATGATGTTGTGGTAACTTGACACACAAAACGAAAAACAATATTAAAGAGATCACTAGAAAAAAAAAAAAAACATGAGATCTTGATTTAAAAAAAGGGGATTACTATAAACAAAAATTAAAAACATTATTTTGCAGATCTGGCGAAAAAAACATTTATTCATGAGATCACAAGTAATAATAAAGAAACCAGTTTGTCGGAACTCTGTGTGAATATCAGCTGCAAAACAACGTCATAATATTAGCACTATAAAGAAGAAGAGAATGCTCTGCATTGAAAGATTACAAAATTTGCAGCGTGACAAATGTGCTATCTCCATTATGAACACTAGTTTTACCAGACCGAGCGCTTCCGTCTCGTACTTGATTCAGACCATGCGTTGGATTTTATGCGTCGGAATTGTGTACACACGCTCAGAATTTCCGAAAACGGATTTTGTTGTCGGAAAATTTGAGATCCAGCTCTCAAATTTTTGTTGTCGGAAATTCTGACAAAAAATGTCCAATGGAGCCTACACACGGTCGGAATTTCCGACAACAAGTTGCCATAGAACATTTGTTGTTGGAAAATCCTATCGTGTGTACGCAGCATTAGACTCCATTAGACTCCAAGCAAATGTTCCTACTCTCAGTTTAGTTGAGCAATTTGCATGCCATTGTCACATAGGGCCAGCCCATTCACTTGAAAGGGTTGTCCTATGTGCCTTGGTTGCCCAAAAAAAGCTCCTGTTGCTTTTTTTGGGCGATAAGTCTCATGCAATTTTTAAAGGCGCAGTTTCTCGTAATTGCCGCGCGATCAGTGGTGTCCCATTCATAAGGGGGGTGCAGAGGCGCCGCTCCCCTAATCCATGTGCCCGGCCTACAATTTGCATGCAGGGTGCCGGACACATGGATTTGATACTTCATCTTTGAAAGGACTATTCGTTTTTATATTGGTAATTTTTGGCTGGAGTTCTGCTTTAAGGAACTTGTTGTGCCTTTTAGTCTGAGAAGTAGAGTAGTTATAGAGTCCTTTTATTAATAAGTTCAGGCATTCATAAAACATGTGCAGCCTTCTGATTATATCATATCAGGAACACAGAAACTGCAATTAAAGTAGAACTAAAGGCAACATTTTTTGTCATTTTTGATAGAGTAAAAGAAGGGTTACAATCCCTGGCAGTTTTTTGTTTAGTTTTTTTGCTATTTGTGTCCCATAGAGGAGATTTCCTGTCACTTCTTGCCCCATTGCCAAAACAGGAATGGAGAGGAAATCCCTCCAAAATCAAGGAATCCCCGAGTGTCACCAGGGTCACCAAACCTAGTATCCCCATAGGAAGATATCCACTCTTTTACTGTCCTGGTGTCAACCCAAAGTTTGGGATTTTCTTTTACTTTCACTCTCCATGATAACAGTAAACAGGACAAATACAGAGGACGAATCTCTCTAATGGGTATTCAGACAGCAATAAACACTGACAGGTGTTCTAACTCCTCTCCACTCCATCCAAAATAAAAAAAAATTAAAAAATTGCCTTTGGTTACAATTTAACGTGTACAGAAAGCATTATACATGTGCCAAATCTCAATAGTCAAACCTACAGGCCAGGGATGAATACCACAGAACTGTTTAATTTTACTGTGTCAACTTGCTAGTTCTGTGCCCAACCCTCCTTCCCGGTGATAGGTTAGAACTTGTTATGGTGAAGTCAGAATTTAGGATTAGGGACAGTTGTGTCTGTTTAGCTGGTTAGCATATCATTATGATTATAAGTTGTGGAAGGAAATTAGACTACTGGATGCATCTAGGGTCCTAAGGGTGAGTCAAGTGTAGGATTTTGGAATTGCAAAAAAAGTGGGAGAACAACCACGCGGCCTCAATGTTGGCTATAGATGTG
Organism: Aquarana catesbeiana; assembly: GCF_042186555.1. NCBI lineage: Eukaryota > Metazoa > Chordata > Amphibia > Anura > Ranidae > Aquarana > Aquarana catesbeiana. The sequence continues at coordinate 378,474,785 of NC_133327.1, forward strand.
GACTGTGGCTGAATCTGACCTGAGATTAAACAGAAGTTTCCTTTACTTCTGGTGGCTAAACAGAGTGATGGGGGAGTGAAAAAATAGGTATATGCTACAGGAGAGGGTACAATTAAATTGAATCAGGTTCACCTTAATGATTTGTGTGAAACACACTGAACAGTATTTGTGCATATTGCATCTTTTATGTCACCATGACAAAATGCCCTTCTGAAATTTTATGTAAGTTTTTTGTTTTTTTTTACACTGAGAATATGGATATAGATTTCAGAAACCCTGAAAAGATTTAACAACTATTGAAAATAAAACTTTTCAGTATAGCAAAAGTATTCTTTAATTTGATTTTTTGCAATAAATTCTGAGATATCTAGGCTACTGTTATACAAATTGACTCATTACATTTCTTTTGTGTCTGCAATTTAATATACTGATGAGAAAAAGTATTTCTGTTTCCTAACATCCTACAGAATGTGCCCTTCACTGTTCTCACACAGACGTAGGGACTATGGAATAAAGCTATACTTAGAAGAGAGATTATCTTCTTAATGTCCTGAGTTTCGTAAATCAAAATTGAATGTGGTTATAAATGGTTGCCTGGAGGACTATTAAGCAGTAGAAGAAAGAAGCATTAGAATAAAACATTTGTTATATTACATTTGATGAATGTAGTGTAATTGTGGTAGCTTTTTAAAATAGAATTAAGGCCCTACTTCAGCCAAAACTTTAATTTTTTAATTGGTATTGGTATTTATTGTATTCTTTACATATGTGGTGCCAGTAACCCCTCACTTAGGACATGATGTGATGGGAATTCTCACCAGTAGGGACACCATACTGCAACAAAACACATATCGAGTTATAGTGCCTGCCCCTATCACCCTTTTACAGACCATTGAGTTTCTTTAAAAGTGGTAGTAAAAGTGGGTGTAAAGACCCCCAGCCACTTCTTTCCTCAGACCTTTGGACTAATAACCAATGAGCACATGTCTGTTATAACTGTACTTCTACAGCGTTCACTTGGGTTCAGCCTCTCTTAGGTGCAGCCCAAGTTCTTTGGCTAATAAATGTACTTATAATGCTGACAGCCTCTTCTCATGAGTCTTTCAGAAGCTGTACCCTCTCTCAGAGACAGATGTAAACTCCTTCAGTGGTAGATGTAGCAGCCATTTGCCTCACCAAGGACGTCACGTTTCCTATGGAGAATTTAGCCTTCAGGACATTATTGACAAAAAAAAATGTGTCTAGTCCTAAAAGAGATCCAACTCGACAACCACCGTAGCAGGCAGGCCAGTTGTCACCATTACTTTATTGTCCTGTATCAGAAATATGATACAAGAATTAGAAATGGCCATCAAGACTTGCCCAAAGAAGACATTGCTCAAACCTTGGATGAACTGAAACCTATGGTGCACTTTAGGAGTGAGGTGGCAATTGACACCATCAGATGTGCCTTTAGATCAGTGGTCCACAAAATTTTCAGTACAAGGGACACACTGCATATTTTACAACTATTTGTGGGATTAAAAAAAAAACTTTTTTATTATAAATGAATGATTATAATTTTAAATGTATGAACAAACATTTTCCAAGAAAGAACTTCACACCAGAAGCCCCTTAGAACATCAGAAGTCCCCCCCCTTTACATCAGAGTCCCCCCTTTCGACTAATAGCCCCCTCTGCACATCAGAGCCCCCTTCACATCACATTACAATCTTCATCAAAGCAGGATGCAGATCTGGATCAAGGGTGGGAGGCAGAGCAGGTCCTCTTCTGAATGCTGGGAATGTCCTGAATGCCACTGCTCTGGATCAGCATCAGGCATTTCCATGGGGAGTAGCCACAAGAACCATAGCAATGAATGACACTGTATGTCCTGGCCACTCAGCATCACTGGTGATTCTGGCACTGGTGGCTGGTCTGCCTGCACCCTAAAAACCATGCATACAGGACAAGTTGCAACAGGCCAATTAAAATCTTATAGCATTGCTTTATTTTCTTAAAATCAGAATAACTTTTTGGCTAAAACCTTGGGCTGCAGATCCCTCATCCAAAAACACAGCTGGTGCAAGATCACATTTGACACCAAATCTTTATATGGTGCAAAAATAAGACAGGTTAGAGATGGCTATCTCTAAGGTCACTGGTGAAAAGTTTAGCTTATCACCACAAGCAGACAAGTGCAGTGCAATTTCAGGGATTCTCATAAAGGTAAATCATTTAAAAGATGTTGGAAAAGCACTCCAGACATTTTCTTGAAATACCCAGGATTCTTTGAAGTATTTTTTTCCTGCCACTCTGCTTAAACAGTTGCAGTAAGGGCAAGGCTAAACTGTTTTACGTAGGTTTAGATGGATCATTCCATTAAACCCTAGGGTAGTGTTGACTGTCAAGTTTGGCCACTTCTAGAAATTTGACCATATTTATTCATTCCAACAAATGTCTTGAAGTCACCTCAAAAAGCCTAAATTTTCCAACAATATCTGTTAACTTTGCAGCTTCCACAAGCTGTTATCCTTGTCCCCTTCCTATGAGAGGTTCACAGGGTTTTACACTCCACTCTTTCTTACAAAAAATAGCATTGACTGGAGACCAATAATAGATCTGAACAAAAAAACGAAATTGTTTCATCGGTGTCGATAAATTCAAAAAGGAATCCCTGCAAGCCATAGTTCCATCTCAACAATCAGGAGACAGGATATTTTCTGTAAATTTACAAGACACATACCTACATATTCAGTTTACAAAAGATACTACTACTTACTACTTACACAAATTTGACTGGGTAATAATCAACCAGAAAAGGCCCACACAGCAGAGAGTATACATGGGAGCTCAGTTTGACACCCCCTATCTACTATAAAATTTCAGAAAACTCCCCCTATGAGAACAAAAATTCAGAGGGCAATTCCATCCTTATAAATGGCAGTTTTTGGGTGTATGAGTCTGCTAGTTACTGCCAGCATGCATTTTAATGAATTCCTAGGTGCACTGGCATCCAAGACAGTTTAAGTGGGGGTTCCTTACCCAATAGAAAAAGAGTCTAAAACAATATGCACAAAAATCTCCTGTTGGGGCCGATGCCTTGGACAAGTGATACCCCAGACTCCAGCTCAAAGGGTTGAGGGCCCTGCACAACAATGTCAGAAATTACAAGCAACCCTCATGGCTTTAATCGCCTCTCTAGACAATGAGTGGTCACTTAACATTTACATTTCCAATCAGATAGATCACTTATATTTGCAAGTAACCTCAAACTGATCTGTTGGCTGCTCTGGGCAGCCAAAGACTTCCCAGGTTCTTTTCTCTTCTTCCACATTGGCTAGTGGAGGATTGGATGCTCTCACTTGTCCATGGAACTGCAGTCTGGCATATGTCTTTTCTCTTCTTGACAGAGAACCGGATTGGCATTGCAATTCCCCCATATTGGCCACTAAGGCCATGATTTCCCCTGGTTGTACAGCTGAATGTCTGTCCTCTAATCCCTCTCCAAATATTTCCTTATCTCCTGCCTCAAGGAGAATTTCTACATCCAGGTCTAGACAGGCTGGTTGTAAACACTAATTTGCTCCTTATTGAACACACACAAAGCCCCCATTATTGGTATCTTCTCTAGTTTGGGACAAGTTTAGGTCATTTGCTACAGGTCTAGACTTTGATCCTATATCTCCATTATTCAAATAAAAATAAACTACATACAGAACTGGAGTACTCTCCTGTGGTGGTTAAAGCTTACTCTACAAAATATATGGCAGCTTTTCTGGGCAACATGTGCCAGTGTATCATTGGAAACAATGTTTTAAGGCACTACAGATTGGACTAAGTGCCTTGATGACAATCAACTTTGGTTGGAGAATGATTCAAGCTTTGGTTTCTTCTGTAATCCTTTAAACCACCTTGTGTTATTTATCATTAGTATGCTGTCATGTAGGCACCAGGAAAATTGTATCAATAACTATAGTAATTTTCCTTTCCTGGTGCCTGTTTATGGCAGCTTACATTTCCTCCCTCTGAATATTTTCATGAGAATTCCTGGTGGGGGTCTATACTCTTACTTTTAAAGATATTTACTGTTTCTGTAGGAGGGGATAGGAGTGGGGCTCTATCAGTAGTATTCTGCCATGAATAGGCAACAGGAAAGGACAATTAGGTAAGGATTGAAATATTCTGTTTTTCTGTAAAATGAGGAAGGGTTAGAAGCTTTGGTCAGATTATTATTATTATTAGGGATGAGCCCGATGTTCGAGTCGAACATCGGGCTCATCCCTAATAATAATAATAATGTGTTCGCTTGTTTGCCGAATAGCAAACAATTTGGGGTGTTCACGGCAAATTCGAAAGCCACGGAACACCCTTTAAAAGTCTATGGGAGAAATCAAAAGTGCTAATTTTAAAGGCTTGTATGCATGGTATTGTCATAAAAAGTGTCTGAGGACCTGGGTCCTGCCCCAGGGGACATGTATCAATGCAAAAAAAAGTTTTAAAAACGGCCGTTTTTTTCGGGAGCAGTGATTTTAATAATGCTTAAAGTGAAACAATAAAAGTGAAATATTCCTTTAAATTTCGTACCTGGAAGGTGGCTATAGTATGCCTGTAAAGTGGTGCATGTTTCCAGTGTTTAGAACAGTCTGAGAGCAAAATGACATTTCTAAAGGAAAAAAAGTCATGTAAAAGTACTCACGGCTATAATGTATTGTTGGTCCTGGCAATACACATAAAAGTCATTGCAAAAAATGGCATGGGATTCCCCCACAGTCCATTACCAGACTCTTCGGGTCTGGTATGAATATTAAGGGAACTCAAAACCAAAATTAAAAAAAAAAAAAGCGTGGGGGTCCCCCCAAATTCCATACCAGGCCCTTCAGGCCTGGTATGGATATTAAGGGGAACCCCACGCCAAAATTTAAAAAAAAATGGCATGGGGTCCCCCTCAAAATCCATACCAGACCCTTCAGGTACCGATATAGTCATGTTTGTGTATTTGTTCTCTCTTGGCATTAGGGACGAGCTGAACACCCCCCGGTTCAGTTCGCACCAGAACCTGCGAACGGACTGAAAATTCGCACAAACGTTAGAACTCCATTGACGTCTATGGGACTCAAACGTTCGAAATCAAAAGTGCTCATTTTAAAGGCAAATTTGCATGGTATTGTCCTAAAAAAGGTTTGGGGACCCGGGTCCTGCCCCAGGGGACATGTATCAATGCAAAAAAAACTTTTAAAAACAGCCGTTTTTTCGGGAGCAGTGATTTTAATGATGCTTAAAGTAAAAAAAAAAAAAAAAAGTAAAATATTCCTTTAAATATTGTACCTGGGGGGTGTCTATAGTATGCCTGTAAAGTGGCGCGTGTTTCCCGTGCTTAGAACAGTCCCTGCACAAAATGTCATTTTTAAAGGAAAAAAAGTCATTTAAAACTGCTTGCAGCTTTAATGTAATGTCGGGTCCTGGCAATATGGATGAAAATCAGTGAGACAAACGACATGGCTACCCCCCAGTCCATTACCAGGCCCTTTGGGTCTTGTATGGATATTAAGGGGCACCCTGCACCCAAATTAAAAAAGGAAACAGCAGTATACAGGCTCTGTACTCTGAACAGCAGTATAAAGGCGGTGCAAACAAGACAGGGACTGTAGGTTTGTTGTTAAGTAGAATCTGTTTGTAATTTTGAAATGGTACTTTTTTAATGTGTTTAGCTCCAGCCAAAAAATCTATTTTAAGCTTTCTGGAAAACACAGGGAAGGGTTATCACCCCTGTGACATTTGTTTTGCTGTCTGTGCTCCTCTTCAGAAGATTTCACCTCACTTTTTGTCCCAATGACAAATGTTTTTTGAAAATTTTTTTTTTTGTGAAACAATGATTGGTGATAAAGCATCAGTGGAAAGGAGAAATGTTTTTCCCATATTAACTCTTACAGGAGAGAATTTCCCTTCCTAGGGGTAGATTTCATCTCACTTCCTGTTGTCTCCTTCCGTTTGCAAGTAGGAGTCGTTTGTAAGTTGGATGTTTGAAAGTAGGGGCCTGCCCTATATACTCAGCAGAAATTGGGCCTTAGGTGTTGTTGTGGCCACAACACTGTAAGCCCTCACAGGGCCCTGCTGTGAAATATTAGATCAAGAATTGTAATTACATGCCCCTGTTGAACAGGGGCAGAAAAATTGGGCCTTAGGTACTGGTGCCACAACACTGCAACCCCTCACTGGAACGCAGGAACGAGCCATGCTGCAAAGTATTGCATCAAAAATTATAATTACACGCCCTGTTAAACAGGGGCAGAAAAATTGGGCCTTTGGTGGTGGTGGTGGTGCTGGTGCCACAACACTGTAAGTCCTCACTCGCTCTTGGTGGGTGCAGAAATGGGCCCTGCTGTGAAATATTAGATCAAGAATTGTAATTACATGCCCCTGTTGAACAGGGGCTGAAAAATTGGGCCTTAGGCACTGGTGCTGGTGCCACAACACTGCAACCCCTCACAGATACTCTAGTTGGAACGCAGGAACGAGCCCTGCTGCAAAGTATTGCATCACAAATTATAATTACACGCCCCTGTTAAACAGGGACTAAAAAATTGGGCCTTAGGCACTGGTGCCACAACACTGCAACCCCTCACAGATACTCTAGATGGAACACAGGAACAAGCCCTGCTGCAAAGTATTGCATTCAAAATTGTAATTACACGCCCCTGTTAAACAGGGGCAGAAAAATTGGGCCTTAGGCACTGGTGCTGGTGCCACAACACTGCAACCCCTCACAGATACTCTAGATGGAACACAGGAACAAGCCCTGCTGCAAAGTATTGCATTAAAAATTGTAATTACATGCCCCTGTTAAACAGGGGCTGAAAAATTGGGTCTTAGGCACTGGTAGCGGTGCCCAGAACCAAAAATGTTCTTACAAGCTATCAGCGTGATCATTGAGGAGGAAGAGGATATTTACTCAGGATAGTCACTCAGCATCAGCATAGGCAGTCTTTGAAGGGATCTGAGATTTAAAAAAAAATTATTCGGTTACATCAGCATCAGGTGCTTGGTAGCTGGTGGTGATCCAAGACTGATTCACTTTTATGAAGGTAAGTCGATTGACCGAGTCGGTGGACAGACGCACCCTGTGATCGGTTACAAAGTCTCCAGCAGCACTGAATGTGCGTTCCGAAAGAACGCTGGATGCAGGACAGGCCAGTAGCTCAATTGCATACTGTGCAAGCTCTGGCCAGTGATCCAACCTCAAGACCCAGTAACCCAGAAGATTTTCGGTGGGAAATGTGTCCAAGTCAGATCTTGCCACTAGGTATTCCTGCACCATGTAAAACAGACGCTGGTGATGGTTGCTGGAACCGATCATACCTTGGGGCTGTGGACTAAAAAGTTGTCTGAACGCATCAGTCAGATGGCCACCTTCTCCATCGCTCCTTCTTTGACTGACCGAAGCCTCAGCAACACGTTGTCCAGAAACAGGAGTTTGTAACCTCCCAGTCTCTGGGAACGTGTTGCACAGACCTTTCTGCAAGGCCTCCCGAAGGTGTTTCATCCTCTGCTCCCTCTGCGACGGCAAGATAAGGTCCGCAATGATACCCTTGTAATGTGGATCAAGGAGGGTTGCCAGCCAGTATTGTTCCTTCTCCTTGATACCAGGAATACGAGGATCCTTCTGCAGGCTTTGCAGGATCAGGGAGGCCATGCAGCGTAGGTTTGCTGAGGCATTCGGTCCGGAGTCCTCTGGGTCACTAAGGACGACATGGTCCGCAGCCACCTCCTCCCAGCCACCTACAAGTCCATGTGTTTCTTTGGACTGATCCCTTAAAGACTGCTGCTGCTGCTGAGTGCCAGGGTCCACCTCCATACTGACACAATCCTCCTCCTCCTCCTCCTTGTTCCTCTTCCTGTGTGATCAGCGGGCACGCAGGAACACTGTCTGGATAAAGGGGGCCTTGAGAGCTAAGGAAGTCCTCCTCTTCCTGCCTCTGTTCTGCCTAAGGTGCCCTGTCCATTATTCCACGCAGCGTAGAATAACAGCGCAGAATAAGAGGTGGACAAGGGGGACAGTGTCACGGATGCATGCACTGTCACTGCTCACCATCCTTGTGGCCTCCTCAAATGGTGACAGGACAGTGCATGCATCCCTGATCATGGCCCACTGGCGTGGGGAAAAAAAACAAGCTCCCCTGACCCTGTCCTGGTGCCATAGTCGCACAGGTACTCATTGATGGCCCTCTGCTGCGTGTGCAGCTGCTGCAGCATGGCCAACGTTGAGTTCCACCTGGTGGGCATGTCACGGATTAGGCGGTTCTTGGGCAGGTTAAATTCCTTTTGGAGGTCTTCCAGCCGAGCACTGGCATTATATGACCAGCGGAAATGCACACAGACTTTCCTGGCCTGCCTCAGGACATCCTGTAAGCTCGGGTACCTGCCAAAGAACCGCTGCACCACCAAGTTAAGGACGTTAGCCAAACAGGGCACATGGGTCATTTGTCCCTGTCGGAGGGCGGAGAGGAGGTTGGTGCCATTGTCGCAAACCACCATTCCTGCCTTAAGTTGGCGTGGCCTCAACCACCTCTGAACCTGTCCCTGCAGAGCTGACAGAACCTTTGCCCCAGTGTGGCTCCTGTCCCCCAAGCACACCAGCTCAAGCACCGCAATGGCATCTTTGGGCCTGCATACTTGCGTAGCCCCTTGAACGGCTACAGAGCACCGCTGGTTCCAAGGACCAAGCACAGGAAGAGGCCATGGAGGAAGAAGAAGAGAAGGGGTGGAGGAGAGAGGTGTGTCACAATCATTAGTAGTGGCAATTTGGAGGCTTGGTGGCGGAACAACCTCCAACACTACTGCACCTTGTCCTGCATCCTTCCCAGCTGCCAGCAGATTCACCCAATGCATGGTGAAACTTAGGCAACGTCCCTGTCCATGCCTGCTGGACCATGAGTCAGCGGTAATATGCACCTTACCGCTGACTGCCCTGTCCAGCGAGGCCAAGACATTGCCTTCCACATGCCGGTAGAGAGCCGGAATCACCTTCCGTGAGAAAAAGTGGCATTTGGGTACCTGCCACTGAGGAACCGCACATTCCGCAAACTCATGGAAGGGGGCAGAGTCTACCAACTGAAAAGGCAGCAGTTGAAGTGCTAGCAATTTTGCCAAGCTAGCATTCAACTGCTGGGCATGTGGATGGCTGGGAGCGAACTTCTTTCGACGGTGCAGCAGCTGGGGCAGGGAAATTTGCCTGGTACAATCTGACATCGGTGCACTGAAAGCAGATTGCCCACAAGTACTTGGCTGTGACACACCTAATTCTACACCTTCATTCCTCTCAGTGCAGGTCTCAGAGAGGACTGAAGGTATAGTGGGGTTGGAGATCTCAGCTGATGAGGAGCAAGGAGAGGTCCTCTTTGTTCTTTGGTGTGGGTCTTTTAGATACGCTTGCCAACGAACTGCATGGCAGGTCAACATATGTCTGGTCAAGCATGTGGTGCCCAAGCGGGAGATGTTTTGGCCACGCGAGATACGCTTGAGACATATGTTGCAAATAGCAGCGGTGCGATCTGATGCACTCGTCTCAAAAAGGCCCACACCAAAGAACGTTTGGAGTAACGCGCAGAGAGAGCAGCGCCCTGCACATGCGGAGCTTTGGGGTGTGATGCAGTCAGTGTGCTGCCCTTAGGCTGGCCCCTGGAGGGCATCCTGCCTCGTTGGTGATGTGCCTCCTCCTCCTCCTCCTCTCTCCTATCAGGCACCCACGTTGAGTCAGTGACCTCATCATCCCCTCCCTCCTCATCACTGGAGCAAACCTGGCAGAATGCTGCAGCAGGGGGAGCATGACTGCCAGATTGCTGTCCTTCTTGGGCACCCCCTCTGTCCGTGCTCACGTTACTGCCTTCATATAGCTCAGTATCATCATCAGAGCCTTCTAAACGCTGGGCATCCTCCTGGAGCATGTACCCAACACTGTGATCAAACAGTTAGAGGGACTCCTCAGGAGGACATGGTGGGGCTAGGGAAGGAGTCACTGATGCCATTGAGCCGAGGGAAGAGGCCGCGTTGGTAGCTGCTTTGCCAGACAAAGTACCCTGAGCATGGGTGAGAGAGGATGAGGAGGATGAGGACAGCTTGGTCATCCACTCGACGAAGTCTTCCGCATGTTGCGGCTCAACATGGCCAGCTGCCGAAAAAAAGGCCAAGCGTGTCCCACGGCCACGTGCTGATGAGGATGCACCGTCTCCATGACCAGCACTGTTGCCTCTAGACACAGAGCCTGCTTGCCCTCTTTTATTGGCTTGTGACTTTCTGCCTCTCCTTGTTGGCCTTCCAGACATACTAATGGCCTGTAGCTGCACTAAGCTGGGATATATATATATATATATATATATATATATATATATATATATATATATATATATATATATATATATATATATATATATATATATATATATATATATATACTCTGATACTGCAGCTAGCAAAATCAACTGCCTGCCTGTAGTATGAGAACACCACCAACCTTCTACAGGTAGCTTTAGCTGAACACTGTGCAGAGATCGCAAAAAAATAACTTGTAGCTTATTTAGCTGCCTGCGATAGTGATAGGATCAGGAAAACACCACCAACCTTCTACACGTAGTTTTAGGTGAACACTGTGCAGAGCTCGCAAAAAAATAACTTGTAGCTTATTTAGCTGCCTGCGGTAGTGATAGGATCAGGAAAACACCACCAACCTTCTACAGGTAGCTTTAGCTGAACACTGTGCAGAGCTCGCACTACACTAACTTGTAGTTTTAGATGAACACTGTGCAGAGCTTGCAAAAAAATTAACTTGTAGCTTATTTAGCTGCCTGCGATAGTGATAGGATCAGGAAAACACCACCAACCTTCTACAGGTAGCTTTAGCTGAACACTGTGCAAAGCTCGCAAAAAAATAACTTGTAGCTTATTTAGCTGCCTGCGGTAGTGATAGGATCAGGAAAACACCACCAACCTTCTACAGGTAGCTTTAGGTGAACACTGTGCAGAGCTCGCAAAAAAATAACTTGTAGCTTATTTAGCTGCCTGAGATAGTGATAGGATCAGAAAAACACCACCAACCTTCTACAGGTAGCTTTAGGTGAACACTGTGCAGAGCTCGCAAAAAAATAACTTGCAGCTTATTTAGCTGCCTGCGGTAGTGATAGGATCAGGAAAACACCACCAACCTTCTACAGGTAGCTTTAGCTGAACACTGTGCAGAGGTTGCACTACACTAACTTGTAGTTTTAGCTGAACACTGTGAGGAGGACGCACTACACTAACTTGTAGCTTTAGCTGAACACTGTGCAGAGGACGCACTACACTAACTTGTAGCTTTAGCTGAACACTGTGCAGAGGTCGCACTACACTAACTTGTAGCTTTAGCTGAACACTGTGAGGAGGAGGCACTACCCTAACTTGTAGCTTTAGCTGAACACTGTGCAGAGCTCGCACAACACTAACTTGTAGTTTTAGCTGACCACTGTGAGGAGGACGCACTACACTAACTTGTAGCTTTAGCTGAACACTGTGTAGAGGTCACACTACTCTAACTTGTAGTTTTAGCTGAAGACTGTGAGGAGGACACACTACCCTAACTTGTAGCTTTAGCTGAACACTGTGCAGAGGTCACATTAAACTAACTTGTAGCGTTAGCTGAACACTGTGAGGAGGATGCACTGCACTAACTTGTAGTTTTAGCTGAACACTCTGCAGAGGTCACTCTAAACTAACTTGTAGCGTTAACTGAACACTGCGAGGAGGACGCACTACACTAACTGTAAATAGTCTAGCTGCCTCACTGTGGTACTAATAGGATCAAAAGAACACCAGCAATTTTCTTCAGGTAGCTGTAAATACTGTAACAAGACAAGAAGAAGAAGATAACAGGAACGGATCTAGCTAAACTGAATACAGTGTGTATATATATATATATATATATATATATATATATATATATATATATATATATATATAATATATACATACATACACACACACACACACACACACACACACACACACACACACACACACACACACACAACACCTGGGATGCATATATATACACAATACACTGTAAGTGTAGCTAACCCACTGACTGTCCTGCCTAATCTATCTAACTTAAATCAAATGACACTGTCTCTCTGTCTATCGCTTTCAACACAGCAACACACACTACACAGGGCCGCTGTGCAGGCGGCCTTATATAGTGTGGGGCTTGTACTAAATCCCCTGAACAATAATTGGCCAAAGCCTCCTTGGCTTTGGCCAATTACGGCTCTCTGTTCAGACGGCGCTGTGATTGGCCAAGCATGCGGGTCATAATGCATGCTTGGCCAATCATCAGCCTGCAATGCACTGCGATGCCGTAGTGAATTATGGGCCGTGATGCGCCACACGAATTTGGGGCGAACGGCCCATATCGTTCACAATTCGGCGAACGGGCGAACAGACGATGTTCGAGTCGAACATGGGTTCGACTCGAACACGAAGCTCATCCCTACTCGGCATGTTCTCTCCATGAAGTGTAATGATTGCCTATTTGCTGCCTGCATATCATAACTGTTGACCGATTGTTGCCTGTGCATTATATACAATAACCCATTTGGACCCCATATATTGTCCGGATAATACAAAAATAAAGTGCAGTGCAACACACTAATGCTTTGAATTATAATATCTTAAAGTGCATGTGTAAAACCATCAAGTCCATAAGCAACTTATAAAGTTTAAAATGATATAGGACAATAAGTGAATCAAAAACTACTCCAGAAATTCTTAAGCACCTCTGTGTCTTCTAAAACATATAACTTCAGTGCTCTCCCATCGCCAGGTGAATTAAATGCTTACCTCCCGACAATAGGTAACTCGCTTATCTCTTTGTTAATTGCAGCTGTATATCAAGCAAAACCAATTCCTCGATCCCTCCGTTCAATAGAGAGGCTGTATTCCTCCTCTCTGGCCTCTGCTCTCATGCAGAGTCACATGCAAACAAAAAAATGCAGACACGGGGGTTATTTACTAAAGGCAAATCCACTTTGCACTACAAGTGCACTTCAAGTGCACTTAGAAGTGCAGTCGTTGTAGATCTGAGGGGGACATGCAAGAAAAAAAAAAAACAGAACTTTTGCTTGCACATGATTGGATGATAAAATCAGCAGAGCTTCCCCCATTTGAGAGCTTCCCCTTAGATCTGCAGCGATCTACAGTGACTGCACTTCCAAGTGCACTTTCAAGTGCACTTGCAGTGCACGTGTAGTGCAAAGTGGATTTTCCACTAGTAAATAAACCCCAGGGTGTACTTCTGCATATAGACTTTATTAACCCCCAAGCATGGTAACGCTTACAGAGAGTTCAAAAACCAACACAGCATGAGATGTAGTACTTGTCCTTCACCAACTCACCACCTCAGTCGGCGAGTGGCGTGATGTCACAGGCTCGAATCACCCTCCTATACGTGTTGCGCCCTATGATTCGGCTTCTTCAGTAAAGCCTCGTATACAGGATCGGATTTTCCTCAGACAAAACCTCGGACTTTTGTCTGAAGGCGCGTGCCTGGATTTTGTCTTGCATACAAACGGCAAGGAATTGTCAGCCAACAAACACGAACGTAGTGGCATACTACGTGTTTTTCAGCTCTTTAAAGCCACCCTTTGGGCTCCTTCTGCTAATTTCGCACTTTTCATTTTGCGCTTTTCAGCTCGTTTCTGAACGTTTCATGTTTTATTTCTTCATTTTTTCATTTTATGGACTATTCATTTATATGTGGGATTTATTTATTTTAGAGATTTGTACTTTATATTTATAATTTTACACATAGCGCTACATTTATTTATTTACTATCCAGTTTACAAGACCAACAGCTTCTGGCTCCTCCTTGCTTCCGAGCATGCGTTTGTACTTTGGACTTTTGTCCGACGGATTTGTGTATACACGCATGGAAAATCCGACAACAGACATTTGTCCGCAGAAAATTTTAAAACCTGCTATCCAACATTTGTCCGTGGAAAATACCGACAACTATTGTCCGATGGAGCATACAAACGGTTGAACTTTCCGCCAACAGCCTGTCATCACACTTTTCCCATCGGAAAATCCGATCGCATGCACAAGGCTCAAGCCTTTAGTCCTATTTCATGTAATTATTTGGTCATACACAAAATATTTTTTTTGGGTGCACATATGTCAATTGATTAGCAGCGCTGATTACTTTTCTGATTTCTTTTAGAACTGGATATTGTCAGGATAGACATTTCTGCCTATGTATTTGAAATCACAGCAAGTAGAGGGTCATGTTATTATATTTAATTCCCTATGACCCTCACCATGGTGCTTTGAATGTACCACTAATATAGCTTTGAATTTAATTTTATATAACATTATCCTCATATTTTGCTGCGGTGCACTATGCATGCCACTATTTAGACTTTGTATTTTATTTTATTTAGCATGCAAATAATTTCCTCTTTTTTCACCTGTCTTTAAATCTTCCATTTTAATTTTTTTCTTACCAACATGGTATATATTAAACATTCAAATCCAGAAAATATTCGGTAATTTTATGCTTACTACTGAAAATACTTTTGACATATAGAGGAGCATATGTGTGTGCGCATATGTGTGTGCTTATAGGAGAGGGGTTATAAATTCAATCTACTCTGAGTGTTAACTATGCTAGATAAAGCCTAGTACACATGGGCCAAATTTCGGGCGGCATCGGCTGGTTCAATAGAAACTGTCCGACATTCAGCTTGTGTGTACTGCAGTCGGTTTGACAGATGCCGAACGCCCGGCTTCTGTCAAAGGGGGCATGACCAAAAAAGGTCTGCCGATTGACTCCCACACTGACTGGAGGGTTCTGGCGGGGGGGGGGCTGTCCCCCTGTCAGAACTCAATAGAACAGCAGAGGAGATCGTTAGTACAGCAGCTCCCCCTGAGGTGTCAGGTTTTTTTTCTTTCAGCCCTAAAAGGTTGTACGAAATTTTTTTTTAAAAGCTACTAGTGTGTAAATGGCTTAAGCCTCAGTTTTAGAGTACACCTATCCTGAGAGCAATGTAGGTGTGCCCTTCTTAAGTGTCACATAACCAGATTAAGCATACAACAACTGAAAACCAGAAATAGTCAGATTTTTTTTTACCTCTAATATTGTTTCAGGTCAGAGACACAGAATGTGCTGTAGACAGGGCATTAATATGAAAGCCAAGCAGCATGCATTTTTAGAAGCAGTGGTAGTCTACACAATTCTTTCTTGGCAGGTTTCTGTCAAAGCAAAGTCATTTAGTAAATCTTAGATGTTGCTGCAAGTTTTTAAAAGACTAAAGCTTAAACATAAAGCCACCATGTTACTACAAAAAAATGCTGATGTATAAACTGCGGCGACCTTAGGTTTCCTACCCATACTTGCATTAGCCTCCAAGTTCTGTCTCTATAATCAAATGCCAAGTTTTCAGATGTGCAAAACAAAGACACTTTCTGGTAGTAAAGAAGGATGCTTGCTTCCCCCTTTCCTCAACATATTTCTATTGGCTTACCACTATTGGCCAATGGGAATGTGTATGATGCAGGATCAGACAGGTGAGCTTTGTCACTACTGGGAAGTGGTGGAGCTTTAGCCATCAGAATGGCCCAACATTTGGGCAGTGCTTCAAAGCTGCTGCCCTTTTCATGTTCTGTAGTGCTTTTCTGTGCTTTCATCAAAACTCACTGTGCAAGGAAAAAGGGCAGTATGCATGACAACCAGGTTGTAATACATAAAACGTTTAACTTATACTGTATGTGTACCAAAACAGGGAATTCAACACCCTGTCTGAAACAAGCAAACAAATATCTTTGTTTATATGTTTAAAAACCTGGCATACATCAAGCTCCCTTGGCTGAACTAAGGCAAATGCCTTGAATAGCAATGTTCCATGTCAGTATCTGGAAGGGTGGGGATTTTAAATCCCTGGACTGCTGCATTGGCTGCTTGTGCACTGACAGTTCAGCACCCATGCAGGTAAGATTAGCAAATACCGGAAGGATGGGGAGGGTGTACAATGATAATTCACCGTTTAAATTTTTTTCTTTAAAGGTGAACTTACACTTTAAGTCCACTACACATATACAGTAGATGCAAAATATGGTACAGCAGCACCAAACCTTTTTTTGTAAATTGTGACTCATAATATTGGTACTATATGCATTTTGTACCACTGGGAGGTCTACTTATCAATGTTTTCACCCAAGATTTCCTCAGCGTTCACCCAAGATTTACCCATCTTCTGCATAAGAGTCAATTAAAAATGTGTAAATGTTGTGTGAATCTTGGGTGAAAACACTATTAAATATACCCTTGCCTATTGTGTAATACTGACCTCAGAAAAATATCAGAATTTAAATACAGAATGTTATTGCACTTATACAATTACTTAATTATGTATGAAACAATATATATAGCTTTGTATGCATTACACAATGGAAACAAGTGGATAAAAAGGCTTATTGCATTAATTATACCTAATGGAATCCAATCCAATACCATATAATGAATTCATTGTATGAGTGCATTTGATGCAAATAACTAATAATTACATTAGTATATGAGTTGATTGTAGTCCACACCATTAGCTTTTCATTTTGTAAGCATTTCTTTAGTATTTTATTTTCTTAATTATATGGTTTGCCACATTTTATTTATTTCAGGAAAAAGGCATAATGTGTCTATACAGAGCACTGAGATCTTTGGGCTTCCAAGTATAAATAAGAAGCATTTACATGTTAAGGTCTATATTTGAAAAGTAGCTTGGGTAATAGGCGCACATTACCCAGGAAATACAATTCACTGATTCAGCCAGTGACTACCATAGTCATTTTTTTAAGGTTTGTGCAATTCCTAAATTTAGAAGAACAGAACATTATGCTGTGAAAAATTATAGTTAGCTTTTAGCATCCAAGCTCTCTTTTGGCATTATTTAGTATAATACTTTTATATGTGGTACTGTGCAGCAAGCACCAACTGTTCCTTGTACATAGGTGTAACTTAGTTATGGTGGCCCCATCACATATAGCACATATAGTATAAATCACATAAGGGGAATACAAAGACACTGAATTTCAAAAGTGCCAACGTCCCTAAACTACAATCCTTGCTAGAAGATAATAATTGGGATGAAATCTTAGGAACAAAGAACACGGAGGAAAAATGGATATGCTTTAAGAGCATATTAAATAAGGGCATTAGCCAGTGCATCCCAATGGGAAATAAATTTAAAAGAGCTATTAAAAGTCCTGGGTGGCTTAACTCCAACGTAAAAATGCATATAAAAGCAAAGGAGAAGGCCTTCAAAAAATGCAAGGCTGGGGGGATCATCATCAGCATTCCAATTGTACAAAGAATGCAACAAGAAATGTAAGGGTGCAATCAGGACGGCTAAGTTAGAACACAAAAGGCACATAGCGGAGGAGAGTAAAAAAAATCCCAAGAAATTCTTTAAGTACAAAGATAGTAAGAAAGGGAGGTCAGATCATATTGGTCCCAAAAAGAATGATGAAGGGAATCTGGTAACTAAGGATGGAAAGATGGTGAAGGTATTTAATTTATTCTTCTTCTCAGTCTTCACCAGGGAATCGGGGGGCTTCACTAACCAAAACTGCAATGTCTATTCTCATGACATGTCACAGGAAGCACCCTCATGGCTAACAATGAACAGAATTAGAATTAGACTTGAAAAACGTAACATTAATAAGTCACCAGAACCAGATGGCTTGCACCTGAGGGTCCTTAAGGAACTCAGTCAAGTAATTGCCAGACCATTGTTCCTAATTTTTACGAACAGTCTACTGACTGGAATGGTACCAGCTGATTGGAGAAAAGCCAATGTAGCACCAATATTTAAAAAAGGGCCAAGTTACATCCCTGGGAATTACAGACCAGTTAGCCTAACATCAATTGTATGCAAGCTCTTGGAGGGGATAATAAGGGACTATATACAAGATTTTAGTAATGACAACTGTATCATTAGTAGTAATCAGCATGGATTCATGAAAAATCGTTCTTGCCAAACCAATCTATTAACCTTCTATGAGGAGGTGACCTGCCATCTAGATAAAGGAAGGCCTGTAGATGTGGTATATCTGGATGTTTCAAAAGCATTTGATACAGTTCCCCATAAATTTTTACTGTACAAAGTAAGGTCCATTGGCATGGACCATAGGGTGAGTACATAGATTAAAAACAGGATATAGGGGTGAGTTTAGAGGGTAATGATAAATGGGGAGTACTCAGAATGGTCCAGATGGAAAGTGGGGTCCCCAGGGTTCTGTCCTGGGACCAATCCTATTTAATTTATTTATAAATGACTTGGAGGATGGGATAAACAGCTCAATCTCTAAATTTGCAGACTGTACTAAGTTAAGGAGCAATAACTTCTCCACAGGATGTGGAAACCTTGCAAGAAGATCTTAACAAATTAATGGGGAGGGCAACTACATGGCAAATGAGGTTTAATGTAAAAATGTAAAATAATGCATTTGGGTGGCAAAAATATGAATGCAATCTATTCACTAGGGGGAGAACCTCTGGGAGAATCTAGGATTGAAAGGGACCTGCGTTATTGCCAGTTTAACGCCATATAGTTCTGTGTGCCTTACTACAAGTTTAACGCCATATAGTTTTGTGCGTTACTGCCAGATTAACGCCATTTACTTCTGTGTGCATTACTGCCAGTTTAACGCCACATGGTTCTGTGCAGCACTGTACGTTTGGCGCATTATATTGCAGTATATTATATTGTATCCATGGAGTGTGTCTGTGTAGTGTGAATACTCAAATTAAAGGGCACCAAACACCTCTTTACATTGATTAAAATGCATCTACGTACAGATTTCAACTTCTCCTTTACATTTGATTATAAGCTCCGCCCCCTCCCTCCCAATAATGTCTGGGAGAACAACAAGGAGAGGCAGACGTTCCCTTGGCACTGTAAGGGGGCCAGCAACAAATGTGTCCACAGGCAAAGGTGTACATGGTGGTCAGTCCTCAGGCAGGGCATCATTTCCTCTGTTTAGTGAGTTTGCCTGTGCTATCCAGCCACAGCATGCAGAGGAGGTGGTGGACTGGCTTACTAAACCTTCCTCATCCACCTCATCCTCTGTCACACAAGCAGAGACAAGTGTGCAGTCCCCTGAAGTTGCCAACTCTGGATGTTTTTAAATCTCTGCTAAGGTGGATTGGTTTTGAAGTAATTTAATGGAGACACCACACCTCTGAATCACATTATATGAGACTGAAGCCTGGACTGAATGGATGTTTTCACCTTTAATTACAGTCATATTTGATCTGATTATTTGCCATCACACAGTCCGATGTCCCAACAGACTAGCTCGCTGTATCTGACTTCACCGTCTTATTGCCACAGGGCTATCCATCTTTTGTCCCTTCTGCCATGAATTTGTGTCCCTTGGATGTATTACACTATGGTCAGTTTATCTCCTTTTTGGGTCACATACTGAGGATATGGATTTCCTGGCTGCAGTGGGCGAATAATTTACTTCCTATCACCATTCAATTGATTCCTAGTGGGGTTTAGAGCCAAATGCGTTTTAAAGCTTGCGAGTTGGTAAGCATACTCTACAGCTACGGTGGTGGGAATATCACCTTTTGTTTTATGTGCACATCAGGGTGTTGGTCACAATTGAATGTCTACTTATGATATATAGCAATACTACACTATGGCCAGTTTTTCTTGTTATTTCCTTCTTCCGGTGTATATAAACTGAGGGAACGGTAACCTGAACCTGGACAGAGCGGATCAGGCCCTGGCTGGGTTTAAGCCATCCGCCCACATTGTTTGCTGTTCTGGTAAGGGCAACTTAATACTATGGTGTTTGGGTTCTTCAGTTGGACTGTTAATTAATTCTGTGTACATTGAAGCGTTTTGGTGATCCGGAGTGCTTTCGCTTGAAGAATAATTTGGACTTTTTGATTTGATTCATTTCAGGATATTTATTTAAAGTAACATATTGAACTTCTAGCACAGTTTATAATTTAATATTGATTTTTTTGTGTTGTCCCACTGTTTACTGCTGCCTCCATTTTTTGGTGTATTTTTTCCAGCGCGGCAATTTTACTTACTAATTCCTCTGTTTAGTGAGTTTGCCCGTGCTATCCAGCCACAGCATGCAGAGGAGGTGGTGGACTGGCTTACTAAACCTTCCTCATCCACCTCATCCTCTGTCACACAAGCAGAGACAAGTGTGCAGTCCCCTGAAGTTGCCAGAGTGGATAAACCTGCCTCCTTGTCCACATCTATTCCTGCCATAGCCCTAACATCAGCCATTGAGGAGTCAGCTGAATTATTTGACCACAGCGTCAGCCACTTGCCCCTTGATGATGCCCAGCCATTACTGGATACAGATGCTGGTTCTGAGGTTGAGGATGACAGGAACATGAGCCTAGAGAGAGGGAGGAACACTGGTAGACAAATTGGCATTCATATTCCCCAAGCCGCAGCATATTGCCAAGTTGTCTCTAGTGGTAATGATGGAGATGATGATGATGAGGTCACTGATGCAACTTGGGTGCCAGATAGAGCAGAAGAGGAAACTGAAGGTGAGGCGGCACAACCCCAAGGAGGTTGGCATCAAGAAAGAGAGCAGCCACCCTATTCCATCACATTCTTCAGCTGTTATCTCCTTGCCCACTCCCCACAGCTCAGCTGTCTGGGCCTTTTTCAGCACATCTACAGCAGATCGCACTGTTGCTATCTGAAAACGGTGTCACAGGCACATCAAACGTGGCAAAAACACCAACCATTTGGGTACCATATTCCTAACAAGGCATTTAACATCCAACCACTCAGCCCGTTGGCAAGAGCACCTAAAAGCCACACAAAAGGGGCACAAATCTGTCCCTCCTCCTCCTCCTCCTTACCCACTTCAGTCTGCCCCTGCGATACTGAGTCATTACCTTTCAGCAGCCTCCACTGACAGGGATGATAGTATGGCACAGGGTGTCCAAGGTCTTATTAGCTCATCTACCAGAAGCACACCACCAGCTGTAGACTGTAGCCAGCAAATTTCTCTGCCCCATCTTCTGCAGCAGAAAAAAAAAACAGTCCCTGCCACCCACATTCTTGCTTTCATCAAGATTATCTCTGTAGGGTTACGGTGGGAAGGCGCCACCAACACCCAAAGACCAATTTTAACGCACCTGTTAATTCTATCCAAAGTCAAAGTGATACCAGAATGTATCCAAAAAAATCTCTAATCTTGTTCCCAGTGCACTACATTGTGGCCTCATCATACACACTGGCTCCCCAGCTGTTGCTGAGCAAAATAAAGGAAGCTTGCAGGAAAAATGTCTTTTTGTTTGGCTTTATAAATTCAATTATTGCTGCAGCATATTCTAGACATGGTACAGATCTGCCATGTTACAGTTAGACTAAGGGGAACCCCTGGCACTATATTGGAAGGAATTTTTCATTTTTAGGCTTTCACTTTAAAAATCACTGCTCATTTAAAAATTACGTTTTTCACAAACTTTTTTTTATCGATCCATGTCCCACAGGGCAGGACCCGGACCCCTATAACTATTGTATGCCTAATTACTTGCATTTAAGCCTTCAAAATGGGCACTTTTGATATTTAACGTTCGGTGTTCAGGTCCAAACATTCGCGGTGTTCGGAAGTCCTTGTCCAAACCGAACAGGGGTCTGTTCGGCCCATCCCTAGTGTTTATTAGTCCCTTCATGCTGCATTATGAAGGGGTCAAATCACACTGCCACTGTAAACTGCTGCATTAGTGGTAGTTAGTTAATCCCTTGTGCTGCATTAGTGTCCAGTGCAGTGTTTATTAACCCCTTCATGCTGCAGTAAAAAGGGGTTAATTTACACTGTCACTGGCCACTGCTGCATTAGTGATCAGTGACAGTGTTACTGTGTAAACTGGCACTGGTGCTGAGGGTTAATATTGTGTAAACTGGCACCGATACTGGGGATTATGATTGTGTCCTCTGACATCAGTGCTGGGTTATTACTTTCTTGTCTTGAAAAGATACTGACTCATTTGTAATAAAAATGGGGGCAGGCACAGTTTTCCATTTTCCCCATG
This sequence comes from Aquarana catesbeiana, assembly GCF_042186555.1. Taxonomy (NCBI): domain Eukaryota; kingdom Metazoa; phylum Chordata; class Amphibia; order Anura; family Ranidae; genus Aquarana; species Aquarana catesbeiana. Next base: position 378,496,866 of record NC_133327.1, read on the forward strand.
GGCACCAGGTGACCTTGTCCTGGTACTGCATCAGCCTATATCTTCAATATTTTTAATTAGCCACTCTTGCACTCCTCATCAATCCATTTCTTTATTTCTCCTAGCTTCTGTTTCCTCTATACCTGCTGTATGTTCCATGCATCTTTGAAGTTCCTCCCACATGCCCTGCACATCTCTTCATTATTCTTCTTTTCATTTATCTTCTCTGCTAAAACCTTAAAGGGGTTGTAAACCCTCAGTTTTTTTTTTTTGTTTTTTTTTAAATAACAAACATGTCATACTTACCTCTACTGTGCAGTTCGTTTTTCACAGGGTGGCCCCAGTGCTCCTTTTCTGGGGTCCCCCCGGCGGCGCTGGTAGCTCCTCCCCACATCAAGTGCCCACGTTGGAGAAGGCTCTTCTAAGATGGACACCTGTGTGGGCGCACTCCTTGGTCCTGCTTCTATGTCCATTTAAACAGAATGCAGGACTCGGCCCCGCCCCCCCACGTCATTAGATTTGATTGACAGCAGCGGGAGCCAATGGCTGCTATCAATCTATTCAATCAAGAGCTGAGACAATGGGTAGTGAGGTAGAGCATTTCTCTGTCGTGGGAACGAACAGGCTAAGGTGAGTAAAACGGGGGGGCTGGGGGGCTGGTCAGTGTCAGAAGTTTTTTCACCTTAATGCATGGGATGCACAACCCCTCTAAAGTAAATTAACAGCATTTATCAATTCTCTGGGCTCTCTATAATATAGTATACTTATTTACTCACATTTTTTATTTTCCTATCATTGGACATCTTTGTACATACTGTATTTGAAAAGCTAACTAATAATGATCTAGGCTGCTACACATATACCTATTACATCTTTATAGCTGTACTCATATCTTGACTCTTTTTCAAACTGTTTTTCTTAAGTTGTCCTTATGCATAGATTAAAAAACAAAACAAAAAAACATGTTCCCCCCAATTACAATGTAATTTTAAAGATAACATAACACTAAACAAGATACTTTACCATTTGTCTCTTGCGTTGTCTTCCAAACAAAGCTTATGGATTTGGTTAATTTACTAAAGGCAAAAATACTTTTCACTTTGCAAGGAAATTTTCCCCAGAGCTTAATAAATTAGGTGAAGCTCTGCTGACTTCCTCCAAGCATGTGCAAGCAAAATAACATTTTTTTTTTAAATATCTATATTTTTCTTACACAGGATTGGGTATACTCTGCAATGTGAAATTCCACCATATTCATTAAGCTCTGGGGAAAATTCCCTTAAAAGTAAACAGCTAATTTGTTTTTAGTAAATCAGCCCTATGGCCTCTGCCTTATTATAGCACTTAGCCCAGTGGTGTATGTATAGGGGTTGCAGGGGGTCGCCATTGCAACCCAGCCCGATGCCCCTGTACACCTTGATAGGAGGGTGGTAGCATGTAGAGGAACCAATCCCTCTATGTAGTATGTCCACTTCTCCTCCTCTCCCTCCCAAAGACATTCAGCGACTGCAGGAGGGAAATGGAGGGCATTGGTTCCTCCTCTACATGCTGCTCCCATGGCCTACTTATCCCTGTCATGCTTCCCTGGGCCCCTGTATGCTTCCCTTGCTTTCCCTGCCCCCCCGTAGTACTTCTGAGTTTTCCCCCTCCCCACCTCCCACCGGCTGCTTTAGGGGATCTTTCAGGATTTAGAACATTTACCGGCCCCTTTCTTGTCTTAATGAATAGTCAATGATTGGTACCGATGTAACAGTTTTTTTGATTTTGTACATTCATAGTTGAGGTATAGTAAACAAATAAGTCCTTCATTCTTGCAAGATGGCACAAAAATGTACCAAATCCCCAACCCATCTACTTTTTTAGCAATTACCATAACAAAAAAGGACTATATTGCATATCTATATGTTTTTCTTCCTCAAGACCAGACTACTCCCTATAGGTTGTAAACTATTGGTTGTCTGTCCATCCACCCAAATTCACATAATGGAAAAAACAGGTTAACTATTCATTACTAAAAGTGAAATTAACCTTTTAATACAGAGGCTGTGCACACAAATTCAACAAAATATCATACCTCTGATTGGTGGTACCTGCCCGTTCACACAACAACGTGGTGGGGCAAACCAACATTCCATGCATATTTCCTACACTGCATTCAAAACACACTGGGTGTGTGATCTGCTGTTGGTGTCAATGTAATCCTAATGACACTCCAATTACCCTTACTAGCAGTGTATCTAGGAAGGTGTTACATCTAGGAGCTGACAAAGGATTTCCACCTCTGTTTATCCAGTTCTGAGATTTACATTGCTCTGCCACATAGGTTGATTTCTATCTCTATGGTAAGAGTTACAGTAGTAGTAGTAGTAGTAGTTAAAAATCAAGAAAATTACATTTGCATTTAAAGCTTATATAGTAGTAAGCAGCAATTGCAAACTAACAATCTATTCATCAGTCTGCTTTCTCCTTGTCATTGTGTCCCCTATTAGCCCATTAACACTGCTATGCAACACACTGGCTTCTTATGCTGCTTCTCATTCCCCTAGCTTGGACTCTGCTATACAGGGATTGTAAGACTGATACCAAATTTAGATTCTTACACCTCTATGATGTATTAATGAATAAAAAGCTGCATTGATTCATGTTTTTTAACTCCAAATGAATGCTTATTTTTAGTTGGCAACTCAACTCCTTCTCTTTTTTTACTTATTATGCTGCTGACACATTTCCACCAATGTTTTCCTCTGTAGTAACTGTATGATCACATTACTACCCCTTTAATTTGTCACTGAGATAATGCATGTTATGATATTTGTTTTCAGATGTGAGCATTTCTAAGAGAAAAATCAAAACCTGTGTAATTTTTATACACTAATAGCGGCAAGGTACAAAAAACTCCTAGTACCGAATACAACTTTAAAACCCTTTTCAGCAACCGCATTAACACTAAAAATTCTCTATGATGCTATGGACTAGTTCTCAGCTAATATTTCAACCCATAACTTTTATCCTACTATCAAACCTTGAATCTGCCATGTATTAGAATTTGTCTAGTAAATTGTCAACTTAAAACCATTTACATGTCTGTAACAAGTAATTAATTAATGTTCTTCCGTTTATGCAGCATTACATGTAAAGGACCACGACTGCTGTTCTGCTACTTCTGATAATTAGAGACAGAGGAAATTAATCACATAGAAATGTGCCACATTTTGGTTAAATAGTTAACTGCACTTAATTTGGTTATGTGGTTTGGCTGTTATCAGTATAATACCTGATGATACATCTCCCATGATTTATGTGGCCAACATTTGCTTATCCCAAGGGCACTCTCAGTGAAGCATCATTATTTCTTTATTAAATACTCTACCTTTGCCTGCTTGCACTCGACAAACAAATCTAATGGCATGAAAGAATTCAATTTCAGAGCTGAATGATAATTTGTCAGGCACTGTTAATTCACATAATTCAAAGTTAATTATGTTTGAGATATTAGGCTGAACTATAATTTGGTTTAATTCGACAATAGATTCCTAACAATTTACCAGTTGTGATTAGGACAACAAAATGTGCTTACTGCTATGATTGGGCAAATAAGCTCACTCTCATATACTGTATTTCTTTATATACAGTATATATATATATATATATATATATATATATACACACATGCATACACACACATACCTGTATATACAGTGCCTTAAAAAAAAGTATTCATACCCCTTTAAATTTTCCACTTTTTGTCATGTTATAACCAAAAACGTTAATGTATTTTATTAGGATTTTAAGTGATAGACCAACAAAAAGTGGTACATAATTGTGTAGTGAAAGGAAAATGATAAATGGTTTTCAATTTTTTTTACAAATAAATATGTGAAAAGTGTGGCGTGCATTTGTATTTAACCCCCTTGAGTCAATACTTTGTAGAACCCCCTTTTGCTGCAATTACAGCTGCAAGTCTTTTTGGGTATGTTTCTACCAGCTTTGCACATCTAGAGAGTGAAATTTTTGCCCATTCTTCTTTGCAAAATAACTCAAGCTATGTCAGATTGGATGGAGAGCGTCTGTGAACAGCAATTTTCAAGTCTTGCCACAGATTCTCAATTGGATTTAGGTCTACCATTCTTATGCCGCGTACACACGGTCGGACTTTTCATCTACAAAAGTCCGACAGCCGGTCCGACAGACTTCCTGCGGACTTTCGGCGGACTTGCGGCAGGCTTTCTAACGAACGGACTTGCCTACACACGACCACACAAAAGTTTGACAGCCTAGTACGCGGTGACGTACATCAAGTCCGGCGAGACTATAAAACGGAAGTTCAATAGCCCGTACGACACCCTTTGGGCTCCTTCTGCTAATCTCGTGTTTATCTCGTGTTAGTAGAAGTTTGGTGAGAGACGATTTGCGCTTGTGAGACTCGTATTTTTCAGTTCGTTTTAACTGTTGTTCAGTCTGTGCTTGTGAGGTTTGTATCTGCTTTTCAGTGCGTTTGGTCAGTTGGCATTGAGAAATCTTTGTTTTATTGTCCGCTCATTCCTGATTTTCAGGTCGTTCTTCACAGGCCTTGCTGTTCTTCAGTGCATTCTGTTAAGTGCGTTCTGACCAGCCGACCGTTTTGAAGCCATGTTACCTGTACGTACTCGTCGTCGAGCTCGTGCATTGTATGTGCTTGGTGCTGTAGTTTATTCTTCAGACCAAGACCAGTCCATGAACAGGGCGAGGAGGAGTTCATGGACCAAGAATTGGTTGCTCCAGCGTGACCAGTTCTGTCACATGCCATTGCTCCGTGAGATCCGTGAGAATAATCCTGAGGATTTCAGGAACTTTCTCCGGATGACGGACCCCGTTTTTGATCGTTTGGTGGCTTTGCTGACCCCCTATATCAGCAGGCAGGATACCTTCATGAGGCAAGCCATCACTCCGGAGCAGAGGCTAGTTGCCACGTTGCGGTACTTGGCGACGGGGAGAAGCCTGCAGGACCTCAAGTTCTCGACAGGCATCTCCCCCCAGGCTCTGGGGATCATTATCCCAGAGACCTGTTCTGCCATCATCCAGGTCCTGCAGAAGGACTATATTAAGGTAAGAATTTTTTCTTTTATTAGCATCACATGTTCTTTTATTTATTCTTTGATAATGTAATGTATTTCTTAGCTCAAACACTACTTACCATCATTGTAATATAGTGTGAATGTCCCCTTTTTCTTCTCACGCATGCTTGATTTGTTTCATGTTCTTTTTTGTCATGCATGTATATTTGCCTTCAATAACCTCTCCAGCATACAATGCTGGTCACATATTCACCTTGTCTTCTCAGTTTGAATGTATTTAGTCAGCTGCATTGTATTTTGTTTCCCCTAAACTCTATCCAAATAGTGTGCTTATAATTAGCTTGATTTCAACCCCCCCCCCCTAATAATTTGCTAGAATCTTCTGTGGTGTTGATTTTTAAAAAGCAAATATATGTTGCACTTTGCAAAATGCATGTGCACTCTACAAGTGCATTTGCTCCAGTGCTTTAGTAAATGAGCAGAAGCTCTGCTGATTTCCATCATCAAATCATATACAAGCCACAAAGTGTTTTCATTAATTGCCCTTGCATGTGGTTGTGTACTCCTTGCAACATGAAAGCCTTTTTACCTTACCTCATTTACTTAAAGCTGGGGAGCAACTGCACTTGCAGAGTGGAACAACTGCAGTCTTGTAGCCTTTTTAGTCCATAAATCCCTGTGTGTCCTAAAATTAATATTTTTTGGTAATTTCACCACCCCCTAAAATGTAATCAATGTTCCATCAGAGGGGGTGAGCAATCTGATAAGTGTGCCTTTCAATATTCTTTCTTCCAGAAGATATACATTATTTAATGTTATACTGATGCTGTGGAATAATGTTTTTAATTGTATAATTTTCTTGCCATGTTCGATTCAAAATGACTGATTTTTGTTTTCTTGTTTGATTCCCCAGTTTCCTTCAACGCCACAGGAATGGCAGACTGTGGCATCCCATTTTGCCACCCGTTGGGACTTTCCCAATTGTGGAGGGGCTATAGATGGGAAACATGTCCACATTGTGCCACCACCCCATTCGGGGTCATACTAGTTTAATTATAAGGGGTTCCACAGTATAGTTTTAATGGCGGTGGTGTCGGCACACTATGAATTTCTATATGTGGACGTGGGGAAGAATGGCCGGATGTCGGATGGAGGAGTATTTGCCCAGACGGAGTTCTGCCAGCGTCTCCAGAGTGGTGGCCTGGGATTGCCACCTGATGCGGATAACGTGGAAGGACTCCCCTTTGTCTTCATTGCCGATGAAGCCTTCGCTCTGAGCAAGCACCTCATGAGGCCATTCCCCCAAAGAACCCTCACCCCGGAGAGGAGGGTTTTTAATTTCCGGCTGGCCAGAGCTAGAAGAGTGGTTGAGAATGCGTTTGGGATTCTGGCCAGCCGGTTCCGCCTGTTTCAAACCTCCATTAATTTGGCGGAATACAAACTTAATTTTATCATTTTATCGTGCTGCATCCTGCACAACTTTTTAAACAAACATTCTCAAAATTATATGGTGCCAGTTGGGCCTGAGGCCGGACTTATCGTTGATAATCTTACGGGCCTGGATACTGTCCATACTGGCTTGGCCCCCCAAAGTGCCCGTCAAGTTAGACAGCAATATGTTAATTATTTTATGGGTAGGGGGGCCATTGCAATGGGCCAGGATATCTAAAGATTTAAAATAAAAACAATCTTGATGAAATCTTGAATTATATTTATTGCTTGCCTTTCTTTTGGGCTTTCTCCTAGGTTATGGTCGAGCAGTTGTAGTGCCAACTGTATTTTCCTTGTAAATTTCTAAATAAGCTCCATTGCCATTGTAAACCACTTTTTTGAAATTTATAAACAAACTGATACTGAGCATTGAAATAACAAACCACACATTTATTTAATTCTAAGCAGATGTTTTTAATCTTTGGTATCCATTCAGTTATGCATTTAGTATAAAATGTTCCTAGCCAAAAATATAAAGATATAAAAAATAAATTTAGAATAATATAATTAGAGTTAAATATTTTTAGATAATCAAAAATAAAATTTGTTGGGCATTTTGATTTTAGCAAACAGGCCTTTTTTTTTTGGTGTTTTTTCAAATCCTTTTTTTTTTTTTTTTGTCTTTTTTCAAATCCTTTTTTTTTTTTTTTTTGTCTTTTTTCAAATCCTTTTTTTTTTTTTTTTTTTTTTGTCTTTTTTCAAATCCTTTTTTTTTTTGTTGTTTTTTAAAACCCTTTTTTTTTTTTTTGTCTTTTTTCAAATCCTTTTTTTTTATTTTTTTGGTTTTTTTGAAAAATAGGCCTCCTTTTTTAAATGTTGTTAAACAGGCATATAATTTAACAGAAAATAATAAAGAGAAGGCCCAGAATGGGGTCAGCAAACCAGGAAATGAAGGACATGATCGATGTTTTGGGGTTTAAAAAAGGGCATTTAGATTTGACCCAAAACATCAATCATGTCCTTCATTTCCTGCTGCATACGATCCAGCCGATTCCGCATTTGATCGATCTCCCCATTCCAGGCCATTATTTGAGCAATTAGCCGTTGGGCACTGTCTGTGGTGAAATAGTCACTTGGACCTAAAGTGGAATGAAAAAAAAAATATGTTTAGAAATATGCACACATAGTTTACCTTACCATAAAGCTGGTGTCTCAGACACTGACCTGGTGGGGTTCCCATGTCGCATACTTCATGAACATCCTCGGGGGTGGCGCTGTTGCTTGACTCAAGCACAACCAGATCACCTAAAATAGAGTAGAAAAATTACATAAAATAAAAGGCAGCCATGCATAGATTACCGTAAGCTGGTGTGTCAGACACTCACCTGGTGGGGTGCCCATGTCGCCCACCTCTCCTTCCTCCACATCCTCAGTGGGGCTTGGGCTGATTTCCCAAGTATGTTCTTTTGCTGGGGGGGGACTGGGTTCCTCTTGTTGGCTGAGTGATTTTTCCCCTATGTGAAGCAAAAAATTAATATACTTAGCACACAGATATTTTAGTACATACTAATCTTCAAACATTTGTAGTGAAGTGGTGTACAAATTGTCTGTTTGTGTAGAGTTCCTAGTAGACTTCAAGATTTTAATTTCTAAAGACATATCAAGATGGATAGATATCTCGCTATCTAGATATCAATATCAAAATATATCAAAAAATCTTTGGATCTCTCTCTCTCTATATATCTATAACTAAATATAAATCTTCAATCTCAAACAAAATCTAAATCTAAAAATAGATATTAATTTAATTAAAAAAAAAGAAAAAAATTCTATATCTATCGATATATCTATCGATATATCTACCTATATATCTATATACATACATATATCCATACATACATATGTATATATATATATATATATATATATATATATATATATATATATATATATATATATATATATATATATATATATATATATATATATATATATATATATATATATACACACACACACACACACACACATATATATATATATATATATATATATATATACATATATACGTGTATATATATATAGAGAGAGATATATATGTATATATTATATATAGATATGTAACGATGTTTATTAAAAGATCGTTTCAAACGATGCAAACAATCGTATAGGAATGAAAAGCACATGGAGCGGTATACGAGGTAATCAACACAAGATGAAAACACAGGTACTTACTTTTTTGCAACACTTTACGGATCCGTCTGAACTGATACGGCTCCCTGAATTTCAGGTCAGACCATCTTTTTCTAATTTGATCCTTGGAGCGCTGTACCCCAAAAGAAGCCTGTAAAGTGTCCACCACCTTCGCCATTATTTTGGCCTTGCGCAAATTTGGCCGGGCGTACGGCCCATACTTCTCATCATAGTCCTTTTTTTGAAGAATGGCCGCCATCTCCACCATCTCTTCAAAGGACATATTGGAGGCCTTAAATCTAGGCCTCACAGATCTTGACGTTCCAGCCTCCGGGCTTTTTTCGCTACCTGAGGTAGTCAACATGTCATGTGTCTCCGCCATTATTCACCCCACTACGCGCCGTAACTAAAAAGGGGGGGAAAACATGAGTTAAAATCGAACGTCAGGGGCGGGCGACGCAGGCGGAGTTTCACACATGCGTAGTGTATAAAGAGGGGCCTTGCGCACGTGTCGTACGTACGTTCTGTGCGTAGAATTAAGGGGCGGAGAACATGAGTTAAAATCGAACGTCAGGGGCGGGCGACGCAGGCGGAGTTTCACACATGCGTAGTGTATAAAGAGGGGCCTTGCGCACGTGTCGTACGTACGTTCTGTGCGTAGAATTAAGGGGCGGAGAACATGAGTTAAAATCGAACGTCAGGGGCGGGCGACGCAGGCAGAGTTTCACACATGCGTAGTGTATAAAGAGGGGCCTTGCGCACGTGTCGTACGTACGTTCTGTGCGTAGGTGATAGTGGACCGGGACGCTACTAAACGAAGGTAATTTAAAATTTATACTTTTGGTCAAGACTTTGTAGCAAGCGGCCTATATGGCTTGACAGATTGATGAGGCCTACATAGGGATAAGATGATGAGGGTTTAGCAGAAACCCAATAAAAGTGTTTTTTGTCTTGTGACTTTATCTTTTATACAGACATTATGAATCCCCTATTTAAGGATCCAGAGTTCCTTACTGCTTTTATTTCTAAATATAGAGAGATGAGGAATTTGTGGGAGGTGAAACACCCACAGTATTATGCAAAGCATGTGAGGAAGTCAACGCTGGAGAGACTTCTGGCCTTTGTCCAGGCGACCATCCCGGAAGCAACAATGGAGACATTGCTCAAGAAAATTGGGGTCTTGAGGAACATGTATAAGAGGGAACATAAGAAGATCCAGGAATCAATGAGATCAGGAGCATCAGCAGATGATGTTTATGTACCCAGGCTGTGGTACTACAATCAACTCCGTTTTCTTGATGACCAGACTGAAGCCAGGGCATCACTTTCAACCCTTCCCTCCACCCTTCCCTCCACCCTTCCCTCCACCCCAGCAGAGGCTGATGAGGAGCAAGCTGGGTCTTCCATCCTGGATGAACCGGATATGACCATCTGGAGTCAGGTAAATTATTTTAACAAATATTTACTGTACTAATATTAATGATGTTAACTGGATGTTATAATTGTCTAAAATAATGTTGCCCTCAAAATTGTGTATACATATAAATTGACAGTAGTGGCTAAATATGTTTGGCACCTGCTTGAAATAATTAGGGTGTCTGATTAGACTCTTTTATTAAAGAGATGTATTCACATTGAATTTGCTAGTCATGAGAAGCAAACTGTGTGTCATTGATGAACCCAAAAAAATATACTAAAACTATTGTCCTTTTTTTATACACAGGATGAGTCCATCCAGGAGGAATGTGGGGAAAGTGGCAGGCAGGAGGAGACCGGGCCCATGGACAGCCTGGAGGAGGCTGGATTCACCATCATCCTGGAGGAGGCTGGGCCCAGTGTCAGGCAGGAGGTGGCTGCTCCCAGTGAGGTGGCTGGGCCAAGTGAGGTGGCTGGGCCAAGTGAGGTGGCTGGGCCCAGTAGGAGCCTGACCGAATCCCAAGTGCCTCCCCTCCACCTTACCAAAAAAAGGGCCAGGAAGGGGACGGTCACACAGGAGGCATCCCTGCACCTCATGCAAGAGGCCACCCGTTTTTTAAAGAGCCCCCCCGAAGCGGAAGAGTCCTATGGCTGCTACTTAGCCAGCAGGCTTCTTCAAATGGATTGGGAGCAGCGCCTCATTTGTGAGCGACTATTTGGGGAAACAATCCAGAAGGGGCTGCAGGGCACGCTAACACGAAACACCCAACTACATGAGGCAGCCCCCCCTCCTCCTCCTCCTCCTCCTCCTCCTCCTGCCACAACTGAAACACCAGAGCCACAGCCTCGAAAGAAGGCTACAGGGAAGGCTGCAGGGAAGGCTGCAGGGCAGCGTGGAGGAAAGGCTGCAGGGAAGAGAAGAAAGTGATGACTTGGGTTCAGTCTGGTCTGACAGAAGATGCAGGCTGTTGTAGTACCACAGTCTGGGGACATCTATATCATCTGCTGGTGCTGTTGATCTCTGGGATTCTTGGACCAGATTGTGCTCCCTCTTATATGGACTCCTCAAGATCCCCATTTTCTTGTACACATACTTTTTCCAGCGTTGACTTCCTCTTTATTTTATTTAGACCATAAATAAATGGATCTTTTTTGAGTTTAGGTTTTTTATTTTAAATCATAGATTTTAGACACAATGTTTTAAATTAACAAGGGACAACAATCTCATTGATTTTGCAAAAACACACCAAAAATAGATTAAAATAATGTTAATAATGTTCGAGTGGTAAGTATTTAAAAAAAAAAAGATACATAACCAAAAACGGTTCTTTGGGTTAACTTTATATAAAAAAAATAACAAATCACTATAAAAACAAAAATTATAAAGGGTTCTTTGTGGTAACTTTACAAACATTAAAAAAAAATTTAACAAATATATATAAAAATGGGTTCCCTGTGGTAACTTTACAAAAAAAATTATAGATAAACAGAAAAAAAGTTCCACAACAATCATAAAATAAATATCTGGATAAAAATTACAAGAAAAGATGACTCCACCAAAAAAAAAAAAATTTGAAAAGTATTATTAGTATGGAAACATTGTTTTGAAAAAGCATACCATGTCATTCATGAGATCAAAGAGAAAAAGAATCCAGAAATCTGTTTGGGAGAACTCTGTTTGAATATGAACAGCAAAACATCTTCGTTCTTTATAGCATTCGTAAAGAAGACATTAAATGCGCTGCATTCAACGATCACAGATTTTGCAGCGTGAGGAATGTGCTACCTACAATACGAACACTAGTTTTACTAGACCGAGTGCTTCCGTTTAGTTTTTGCTTATGAGCATGCGTCGTTTTTTTGTCCGTCGGACTAGCATACAGACGAGCGGATTTCGGGGTCCGTCGTAGTTACGACGTAAAGATTTGAAGCATGTTTCAAATCTAAAGTCCGTCGGATTTGAGGCTGAAAAAGTCCGCTGAAAGTCCGAAGAAGCCCACACACGATCGGATTACCAGCCAGCTTTAGTCCGTCGGCGTACGTTGGACTTTTGTAGACGAAAAGTCCGACCATGTGTACGCCCCATTACACGTGAAAATGCTTTGATCTAAGCCATTCCATTGTAGCTCTGGCTGTCTGTTTAGGGTTGTTGTCCTGCAGGAAGGTAAACCTCCTCCCTAATCTCAAGTGTTTTGCAGACTCTAACAGGTTTTCTTCTAAGACTGGCCTGTATTTGGCTACATCCATCTTCCCATCAACTCTGATCAACTTCCCTGTCCCTGCTGAAGAAAATCATCCCCACAACATGATGCTGCCACCATGTTTCACGGGGGGGGGGGGGGGGGGGGTGTTCAGGGTGATGTGCAGTGTTAGTTTTCCGCCACACATAGCGTTTTGCTTTTTAGGCCAAAAAGTTCAATTTTGGTCTTATCTGAACAGAGCACCTTTTTCCATATGCTGTGTCTCTCACATGGCTTCTCACAAACTGCAAACTTGACTTCTTTTGGCTTTCTTTCAACAATGATAGTAGAAAGAGAGAGCTCCAGATCATCTCATAGGACCACAGTACTTTGTAAATGCAAAGCCCAGTACAATCAGAGGTATGACTCACCCTATAGGCGGCACCCTTTCCTTATATCCCACACTCAAATAAACATGTGAGAAAAAGGGATTGGGAAAGGACCCAAACAGTTCAATGGGAAAAGGAATAGGCAGACAGCAGTCTCCCCCTGCATATACAAAAATGCTTTATTGGTATCAAAAATGTAAAAGGTAGTGAGCAGAGTACATAAACAATAAAAACATTAAAACCAATGTTACCACAGACACATACACGCCCAGATATAATTACACAGATGGTATGATGAGCCGACAGTGGTCACAAAAAATTACAAACTAGAATAATATATAACCAAAGGATCAAGGGAGAGAGCAGATAGACAGGAAAGTTTCAGTGGTGTCAGCCCTAAATTGGCTATACTAACACACTTCAGACCTCTGTCAGCTCTCTTTCCCAAGATCTACCAGGCATATAGAATGATACATGTGTTTGTGAACACATAAATGTCCTCCTTTGATAATACGTTAAATGTGGATGAAGATTAGACCAGTCTCCCGATGTTAAGGAGTGCAGTGTTATGAAGCAGTGTGAGCAAGGAGGGCACAGATGGCTAAGGAGCCGCAATGTCTTAGGAAAGGTAACTGGGTGTCTGCTTCGTGAGATAACGATCAATGATAATCTTTCGTGTGACAGCTCCCCATGACTGGAGATGTGTAAAGTTACTCATGGTTTGTGGGTGGAGGATCACTCCAACAATTAGATAATGGCTGGTTACTAAGATGTAAAGTACAGTGCGGTATGCTAGAGATGACAGACTCTGAGATCTCCTATCTTGGTGATTCCGTGTAGCACAGTGCTGCATGTGTGATCTATGTGTATGTCTCCCATGTTTCGGTGGGAGCCTCGGTAGACATCAGGCTACCAGCAGATGCTCCGTTTTCCTTCAGCTAGGCCGAGCTTTCCGATAGATGCGAGGGTATCCTCCATGGGTAAGAAGTCTTAGAGGAGGGATGGACGAAGATCCCCTTGGTTTCATGGTACTGTGAATCGCTTGGCAGTAAATAGGAGTCTATGGAAGATGGGCATGAGGTGCAAGTAACATCTGGGGGTGTACTGTGGCTGGCACACTGACACAATTCATTCACCAGTAATGTGAACTTCTTCAAGGTGGGGGGCCCCTCATATCAGTCATGCTTTATAGTTTCTGGGGTAACGACCAGTCCTTGGATTGAAAAATGGAATGCAAATCAGACATAGTAATATCTAAATTGTGAGAATAATATTAGTATTTGGCATTGTCATGAGCTAGCAATATCGTTTCAGCTTAAAGAAAACTCCTTTAGAGTTTATATACAACTGTACTTAAAAATGTAAAGCACCATACAAAAACAAAATGATATAATTGAGTCTAAATGAAAACAAATCTACAAAATTGTCCTAATATTAAGCAGTTAATTAATATTTGCAAATGCTCAGCTAATACAACCTAACTGTATAATTTATGTTAATATAGGTACTAGCTCATTTCTAAACCTACAGGGGGCTCAATTCAATAAAGCATATTACATGTGATATTTTGGTCACGTGGCACATTTTTCCCAAATATCACATGCAATACTGAAAATGTCAATTTACTTTCTCTTTATGCGTTATTTACCTCAAAAAGCAAAATGCTCGGTAAATACGACATAAAAAAAACAGTAAGGTCAATTTAGTAAAATAAATAAATGCATGTGTTAAATAAGAAGTGGTCCAGGCATGGGATAGTGTGTGAATGTATTTTATTTCAGCTGGTTGTGAAGGAGCCAGCTCAAGCCGGCATCCTTAACAATCAGAAATAGCCCAAAACAAAGGTGCCTAAAGTTTGATTCATGTACAGAAACACATTTAAAAAATGCTTAGAATACACTCTGCTAAGGTGTGAATGCAGGCTTAGTCAGAAGGCCACTTATAGGATAACTTCACTTTTAATAACATGCTACATGCTGGGGGGAGGTTCTTCTTCCCGCAGCTGTTGTCATAATTTAAAATCTGTGTGGCTGTATGGGGCCCTGCCCATATAACCACGTTATTCAATCACAGGAATCTTTGAATAAAAAAACTACAAGCCCCGTCTGCCACTGTGCATCATAGTTTGAATTAACTGCGTGCACATTGATCATAGTTACATAGTTGGTAAGGTTTAATAAAGACACCGGTCCATCTAATTCAACCTGTGTGGATGTGAGTTTTTTAAAATTATCAACACTCCCTACTGACACCTCCAATTGTGGAAGAGAGTTCCATATCCTTACTGCTCTGACAATAAAGAACTCCTTACACAGTTTAAGATTAAACTGCTTCTCATCCAACTTCATTGAGTTGCCACGTCTCCTCTTAAGCCTCGTACACACGATTGGATTGTTGGCCAACAAAATCGTGGACTTTTGTCCGAAGGGCATTGGCCCAAACTTGTCTTGCATACAAACGGCAAGGAATTGTTGGCCAACAAATACGAACGTAGTGACATAATATGTTGTTTTTCAGCTCTTTAGCGCCACCCTTTGGGCTCCTTCTGCTAATTTAGTGATAGTAGAAGTTTGGTGAGTGTTGATTCGTGCTTTTCATTTCGCACTATTCTTTTCGCGCTTTTCAGTTTGTTTTTGAATGGCCGTTCGTCAACCAGACATGTTGCGTAATCGGAGGAGATAAGGTGTTATTTATTATTGGCCTTGGAGTTATTGCTTTGACCCAAGTCCAGTCCAGGCACAAGAGGAGGAGGAGTTCTTGGACCAAAAATTGGTTGCTTTACTAATTGTGACCAATTATGTCATATGCCTTTGCTGCGGGAGCTCCATGAGAATAATCCAGATGTTTTTCAGAATTATCTCTGGATGAGGGACCCCTGCTTTCACCGACTCTTGGCATTGTTGACCCCCCATATTAAGAAGCAGGACACATGCATGAGTCTTTTATTTTATTTTTTGGTTGAATAATAATGATTTGATTTGATATATTTTCCATATTTTTGGATGCATAGAATGCACTTTTGGTTCAGTTCTATTGGCAAATAGCATGGCTAATTTTATTTGTTTTCTTTTTTTAATGCACAATAAAAAATTGTGGAGAATAATACTTGGTTATGTGTTTTACTTCAAATGACAATTTGGGAGTAGGCAGTTACATTAAAAAAAAATACAATGTAAAATTGACAAGGGACACTAACATAGTTGTATCTTTAGCAAAATAGAGATAAGCTCCGCGCTCAGGATAATAGCAAGTTAGATAAATAATACTAGGTTGCAGCTTCCCCTAATCAGTCCCAAAAAGGAACATACAGAGAATAGATACTAAGCAAATGGGGTGAGTGGCGCTACCTATTGGCTATCGAGTGAGGGTAATGTAAAATGTATGTATGTGTCAGATGTATTTACATAAGTAGGAAAGAATATGTGTGTATATATATATATATACACACCCTAATGGTGCAGGCACCGTGCAATCATAACAGTGTGATAAATTAATTCAGAGTGATAAATTAATTCAGAGTGATAAAAGGTACCTAATGGGCCTGACATATATTAATGTAAGTGTATGACAATAAATAGAAGTAACAGATAAAGGTGACCTAAATATGTCAATAGTTTACCAGATAATGCGCCTCAGTAAGGGCCATAAACCATAAAAAATGTATAAATAATGTGTCAATAAATCACCAAAAATGTGCCTCAAAGGGGCTTATACCATAGAACAGAGATGTATAAAAACTATATTATAAAAAACACAAGTCCAAAAAATATATATATGCACATAAAAAATCCTAATGAAAGTGGTCAGCATGGACAGGTGAAAAACAAAAAACAAAAAATACAAAATAAACTGTAGTGAAGCTCCAAAATGCCCAAAAGTCCAAAGTGTTCAGGTGACACTTGTGTTCAGAGAAACAGGTGACTTCTGTGCTCACCCCTAGTGGGTCCCTACTCACCAGCTCCCTACCGACCTGCAGGGGTAATAGGCATGTGTGATTATCCTGAGATGATATCAAGGCGTTTCTGCTTGGGGTCTGTATCTGACTCCTATGTTCTGTAGGGCCTTTACAGCTCGCTCCACCCGGTTAGGATATCCAGAGGGGTCTCGCCAGTCACTTTTACCAATAATTGATTCGTCAGCTAGTCAGAGATGGATCCTCCGTCCAGCAGGGCCGCTCGTTGCACGGTGCACACAGGGCGGGGAGGAGTGCGGGATCTCCCGGTGACGCGGTGTGTCCGGTCTTGGAGTACAGGCCACAATGACACGTAGACTGTCATTGTAGAAGAATCTACAATGGTGTTATGGTAACTCGCCCAAAAAAAAAAAAAAAAGCATAATAATATTATTCTTGATATCACTAGAAAAAAAAAAGCCTTTGAAATTCATTTGCAATAACTCCATCAGTATCACCAGCAAAGCAGCTTCATTATTATCCCATTAAAGAAGAATAGAATGTGCGCTGCATTTCGAGATATCATAATTTGCCACATCACAAATGTTAATTCTCCATTACGAATGCTAGTTTACAAGACCGACAGCTTCTGGCTCGTACTTGCTTCCGAGCATGCATGTTTGTACTTTGGACTTTTGTCCAACGGACTTGTGTACCCACACTCGGAAAATCGTACAACAGACATTTATCTGTGGAAAATTTTAAAACCTGCTATCCAACATTTGTCCGCAGAAAATCCGACCACAATTGTCTGATTGAGCATGCAAATGGTCGGATTTTCAGCCAACAGCCTGTCACACATTTCCCATCGGAAAATCCGATCGTGTTTACGAGGCTTTAGGCCTCATGCACACTAGGCTCTTCTGAATGCTTTTCTCCTGACAGGAGAAAAGTAGCCTTAAAAAGGTGCCTTCTTCAAACAAGTTTAGACACGTTCAGGCGTGTCAAGTGTTTGGGCATTTATTCATTTAATTGACTGGAATATTAATTTATTATGGTCATTGAAATGGATAAACGCTCAAGAGCTAAATGAACCTAGCGTTTAGACTCCTTTAGGCATGTTGCATGTTTTTTCTGTACAAACGTTGCTCTTCTGAATGCGATTTTGGTGCCCCTAAATGCCCCTTCCTCTAAACTCCTCTAAAAGCCTATGTGTTTATGGACACATAGGCTAACATAGAGGGGCGTTTAGGGACAGTAAAAGAAACATCAATTGCCTGAAAAATGTCCCTTTGACAGCTGCAGTGTGCATGAGGCCTTAAGCGACCTATGACTAACCATTGAGATATTTTTATATCACTATCATATCTCATCCTAGGTGTCTCTTCTCAAGGGAAAATAAGTTTCATGCTTGTAGTTATTCCTCATAGTCCCTCCAGTCTTGTTAATAGCTTTGTTGCCCTTCTCTGGTCTCTCCAGTTCTAGCACATCCTTACTGAGGACTGGTGACCAGAACTAGATGGCATACTTGAGCTGTGGTCGGACCAGAGTTTTGTAAAGTGGTAGAATTATAATCTTATCTCTTGAGTTAGTAACCAAAAAGATTACTAACTCAAGAGATAAGATTATAATTCTACCATGCGTGCTAATAGTCTGCTACTTTTGCTTGCTGCAGATTGGCATTGCAAGCTATTGCTGAACCTACAATCTACTAGGAGTAGGGATGAGCTGAACACCCCCCTGTTCGGTTTGCACCAGAACTTGCGAACAGGCAAAAAATGTGTTCGAACACGCGAACACCGTTAAAGTCTATGGGACACGAACACGAATAATCAAAAGTGCTAATTTTAAAGGCTTATATGCAAGTTATTGTCATAAATAGTGTTTGGGGACCTGGGTCCTGCCCCAGGGGACATGGATCAATGCAAAAAAAAGTTTTAAAAACGGCCGTTTTTTCGGGAGCAGTGAGTTTAATAATGCTTAAAGTGAAACAATAAAAGTGTAATATTCCATTAAATTTCGTACCTGGGGGGTGTCTATAGTATGCCTGTAAAGGGGCGCATGTTTCCCGTGTTTAGAACAGTCTGACAGCAAAATGACATTTCCAAAGGAAAAAAAGTCATTTAAAACTACTCGTGGCTATTAATGAATTGCCGGTCCGACAATACACATAAAAGTTCATTGATAAAAACGGCATGAGAATTCCCCACAGGGGAACCCCGAACCAAAATTTAAAAAAATGACGTGGGGATCCCCCTAAATTCCATACCAGGCCCATCAGGTCTGGTAGGGATATTAAGGGGAACCTTGGCCAAAATTTTTTAAAAAATGTCGTAGGGTCCCCTCAAAAATCCATACCAGACCCTTATCTGAGCACGCAACCTGGCAGGCTGAAGGAAAAGACCCCACGCCATTTTCTTTTAAATTTTGGCCAAGGTTCCCCTTAAAATCCCTACCAGACCTGAAGGGCCTGGTATGGAATTTAGGGGGACCCCCACGTCATTTTTTTAAATTTTGGTTCGGGGTTCCCCTGTGGGGAATTCTCATGCCGTTTTTATCAATGAACTTTTATGTGTATTGTCGGACCGGCAATTCATTAATAGCCACGAGTAGTTTTAAATGACTTTTTTTCCTTTTGAAATGTCATTTTGCTGTCAGACTGGTAGGGGTACCCCCTTACCATTTCACACAGGGGGGAGGGCCAGGATCTGGGGGTCCCCTTGTTAAAAGGGGCTTCCAGATTCCGATAAGCCCCCCACCCGCAGACCCCCACAACCACCGGGCAAGGGTTGTGGGGATGAGGCCCTTGTCCCCATCAACATGGGGACAAGGTGTTTTGGGGGCTACCCCAAAGCACCCTCCCAATGTTGAGGGCACGTGGCCTGGTATGGTTCAGGAGGGGGGCCGCTCTCTCGTCCCCCCTCTTTTCCTGCGGCCTGCCAGGTTGCATGCTCAGATAAGGGTCTGGTATGGATTTTAGGGGGGACCCCACACCATTTTTTTTTTAATTTTGGCGTGGGGTTCCCCTTAAAATCCCTACCAGACCTGAAGGGTCTGGTATAGATTTTGAGGGGGACCCCACGCCATTTTTTTTATTTTGGCCAGGGTTCCCCTTAATATCCATACCAGATCTGAAGGGCCTGGTATGGAATTTAGGGGGACCCCCACGTCATTTTTTTTTTTAATTTTGGTTCTCGGTTCCCCTGTGGGGAATTCCCATGCCATTTTTATCAATGACCTTTTATGTGTATTTTCGGACCGGCAATTCATTAACCTCCCTGGCGGTATGATTATTTCAGATTTTAGGTGCTGAAAGCGGTACAATTATTTTGCACAGAAATTTGGTGTTTTATATTATAGGCCTGTAATTCTTAGGAATAATTCACTTAAATCTGTCCAAACCAGAGTCTAGTAGACATCCCGGTTACGATAACGTTTGAAAAATGAAATCAAAAATTATAATATAATAAATAACTATAAATAATTATACCAAATAATATTATAATAATAATAAAAATTATTCAATAATGTAATCAAATCAAAAACACAGAAATTTGCTCAGTTGCTTTCGTTACTTTTAGTGTTTGGTGACGGATTTCCCCACAAATCACTATCACTCAATTCTGCAAGTGATTCTAATTTATTATAGCTGTTTTCTAGCTGGTCTAAAGCCACTTTTGATGTAAAGGCAGTTTTGGTTGCTATGGACAATCTCCAGTTTCCAGGCAGAAAGAACAGTTTTTATAATATAAAACTGCATGCAGGACACTGGGCAGACCACTAGGGACAAAGGGGATGTGTAATTATTTGATACAGTACTGTAATCTTACAGATTACAGTATATTGTATCTATACTGTGTGTTTCACTTTTTGAATTTGCCGCCGAACTCCGTCCCCGTGCGTCGCAACGCTCACAGGGAACAGAGCTCGGCACTGTGAATCGAGCGAGACACGGCGGCTCGCCGATCACAGCGGGGAGACATCGCAGGATCCAGGGGACAAGGTAGGCACTGTGAATCGAGCGAGACACGGCGGCTCGCCGATCACAGCGGGGAGACATCGCAGGATCCAGGGGACAAGGTAAGTATCCTCTACATGGATCCTGCGATGTGATCCCGAGTCTGGCTCGGGGATACTGCTTTGGGTATTGAAAATCCACCCCGAGCCAGACTTGGGAATACCGCCAGGGGGGTTAATAGCCGCGAGTAGTTTTAAAGCACTTTTTCTCCTTTAAAATGTCATTTTGCTGTCAGACCGTTCTAAACACGGGAAACATGCGCCCCTTTACAGGCATACTATAGACACCCCCCAGGTACGAAATTTAAAGGAATATTACACTTTTATTGTTTCACTTTAAGCATTATTAAAATCACTGCTCCTGAAAAAAATGGCCGTTTTTAAAACTTTCTTTTGCATTGATCCATGTCCCCTGGGGCAGGACCCAGGTCCCCAAACACTTTTTATGACAATACCATGCATATAAGCCTTTAAAATTAGCACTTTTGATTTCTTCCATAGACTTTTAAAGGGTGTTCAGCGGCTTTCGAATTTGCCGCGAACACCCCAAATTGTTTGTTGTTCGGCGAACTGGCAAACAGCCGATGTTCGAGTCGAACATGAGTTCGACTTGAACTCAAAGCTCATCCCTAACTAGGAGCCCCAGATTCTTTTCCATCCTGAATTCCCCAAAGGTTCTCCCCCTAGCTAGTAACTTGCTTTCATATTTTTGATCAGCATGCCCATAGTTCATTCATACTGCCTACAGCTTAGCAACTGTCTGCCTATAGTGAAGTATAGGCAGAGAGCTCTAGGCAGTATGTGCAGGATTCTGACATTGCACCCACGATCTACACATTAAAAAAAAAAATTTCCATATTTATATTTTTAAGTGAACTTAGCCTTTAAAAATACTGTCTCATCTGTGCCTAAAATAAGCATATAAGCCCATGCAATGTAGTGATAAGTAAATAAACGCAAATGCATATATAAATCATTTTCATACTGGCTATAGTCTGTTAGGAACATAAAATTGTATTCTTTGGCATTATATTATTCTGCTTTTGTTATAGGATTTAGTCACATTGCTGTATTTTACTAGAGGTGCCTTGCATATAGGGAACTGATGAGACAAGCGGATTTATACCTGTATGCTTTTTTTTCTGTGTCAGCCTTTTCGGAAGCTATTTCTCCACAACTCACATATCACATTTCCTCAGCTCAGCAGCATGTTTCCTCAGCAGTGTCTTGTTCACCATTGTGCTGACTGCCTTTCCCTTCTACTATCTTCCTGCACACCTGATAAAAATCTCTGCCAGGTAACAGTTGATGTAATATCTTCATCCATGTGCTTAACCCATTCAGATATATTACAGGCATCTTCAAAGCAATTTAATGTAGCATCAGCTACTGATAGCACATATATACTAAATGGTAGAAAAAAAATCTAGCAATTCTAGAATAAAAGTAATACATTTTTTAAAGATAAACCATCCATTGTAGCTCAGTTATGGTGGCTTACTCCCTGGGGTCCATTTATAGCTATTGTGCTTGTTCCACCATAAAATATAACATTAATATTTCTATATTTTAGGATTACATTTTTAACTGTTTTTCACATATCATGTTGCTTTTACTGCACTTAGAAGTTGGCACAAAAAATTCTCTGGTATGGTCTGTGCTGCTAAAGTGACAAATATAAGTACTTGTAATACAAACTACAGTTAATTTCATTTTATTGTATTGTTTCAAATTACACTGTTGTTTTCAAATAATTTTTTTAAACAGTCCATTCATTTTTTTTCTCCACATCGTCTCTTGTACTGCTTTATAAATTATGGAAACTAAATACTTAAAATAAATAAATAAATGGATGGAGTTGTGAACCAAAATCTGTGTGGAACTTCGTTAAAAAAAAAATAGTTGGTACTTCTCCATCTAGTTTTAAACTGTGTTATATATACAAATAACACTAAGAGGTCTATTTTTTAAAAAAATGGGCAAAAGTCTTAAGCATCAACACATCTGGCATAAATTATACCCATAGTTTGAGTAACATGTTTAGTGGCCATAATATGGTATTTTCCTGGAATACCCTAACCAGGAAAACACCACCTAATGGCTGCTAGACAGCACTGACAACTATAGGCAGTAAACATAATATGTAAATTATGGACATAATTCATGACAGCTGTGTGAATGCTTGAGACATTTGCACAGTGATTTTTTCTATTTTTTTACTTATATAAATAGGCCCCTTAGTGTTTTTTTTTTTATTTTGTAAAGCTTGTTTGGGAGTTTAGTTTGCTGGTTTGTTTTAGTGAATCAATACAAAAGATACAAGGCTGCATTATTTGAACTCTTTATGAAAAATGCTATCAGTCTGGTTATTTTCTGATGCAAATAGACTGTGCACTTTGCAAGTGCAGTTGCTCCAGAGCTTAGTAAATGAGATGAAACTTAAGTTTGCAAAGAATACCCAATCACATGTAGGGGAAATAAAGCTTTTTTGCTTGCATATGTCTCTTGCTGCTGTGTCTCAGCCAATACAGTTGTAAAATAAAGCTAAATTTCTCAACTTTGTCACAATTGCCAAACAGAGGCAAAACATGATTTATAGCATAGCATATGATCTTCTTGTAGTGCAGTGCCACACTGTGTTATTGTCAACTCAGAGTACACAAAAAAACTTAAAAAAAAAAAAAAAAAAAAAAAAAAAAAAAAAAAAAAAGCACAACCCCATATTCCAGAGACGAGAAAATTGTTATGGAGAAATAAAAAAAGGTACAGATTCATGTTTCAGAGACAGTGGTCAAAACATATAGCACAGTACCTGGAGAGCATGTCAGCAGCTTGACTGGGCAGCGATGTAAAAAGACGAGACAAGGAAGGTTTTAAAAATCTAAAATAATAATTACAGTAGATTATGTAAGAGACAAGAGACAGAAATATTGCAGAGATACAACACATCATGTAAGCCCTAGTGGGTTACATTTGAAGAGGTAGATGTGAGGCATTTATCAAGAAATAAAAATTACATTGTATTATGTCAGATACACATGGTAGAAGAATTACGCAAACACATGTAAGCCATTTTTTAATAGGTCGCATTTCAGGTATGAGTGATGAGGCACTTTTTATCAAACTTCTTTTGCACAAAATCCACCACAAGCAGGGTTCCAGGTGTACTGTTCAGTCCCTTGGAGTCACATCAGCTTTCAGCCTCTCATGGAGGTTAAATGCTAAGTGTGCATGAGGCCTAAAAAATGAAAACGAATATTGTGCATACAGTACTAGATGGGTATTATATGTACCATTTTTGATGGGCCTTTTTGTTTAAACAAAATTAGGCTTCCTAATTTAGACTTCATTTTTAGACCTCATTGGCTAAACCACATCCCCATTTAGCTTTGGATTGTCCAAACAACAGTAAATTTGATTTTTATCATAGCCGTTAAATAGCTATGGAATCCGCACACTGACCTCTGCTGTCATTCACGCGAGAGGCAGCCCTGATGGGGAACTAGATTTATGCCCCGTACACACGGTCGGACTTTGTTCGGACATTCCGACAACAAAATCCTAGGATTTTTTCCGACGGATGTTGGCTCAAACTTGTCTTGCATACACACGGTCACACAAAGTTGTCGGAAAATCCGATCGTTCTAAACGCGGTGACGTAAAACACGTACGTCGGGACTATAAACGGGGCAGTGGCCCATAGCTTTCATCTCTTTATTTATTCTGAGCATGCGTGGCACTTTGTCCGTCGGATTTGTGTACACACGATCAGAATTTCCGACAACGGATTTTGTTGTCGGAAAATTTTATAGCCTGCTCTCAAAATTTGTGTGTCGGAAAATCCGATGGAAAATGTGTGGTGGAGCCTACACATGGTCGGAATTTCCGACAACAAGGTCCTATCACACATTTTCCGTCGGAAAATCTGATCGTGTGTACGGGGCATTAGAGTTCCAAAACAGACTCTGTCCATCCAACAATTCAACTCTGCAGCTGCTGTCCTCATTGGTGTATGAAGGTTGATCCCCAATTGTGCCTGAGTCACACGTCTAAGTTGAAGGTACTTAAATTACCATGCCTCAGTAATTCGCAGAGTAAAGAAAGGTTAAAACGTGTCTTGTACGTATAGTTGGTGAAAGCATCTCACCCCATAAGGTAACAACTGAAAATATGGGAGTGTGGGCTTATATCAGAGGGACAATATTGGTAAAACTGTGTTTGACTTCAGTAAGGACATACCTAAAACAGAAGTGCCTACTTTCATGTGTAAATGGTGCCTGTATATAATATTTGATAGTGTTTCTTATGAATAAACAATGGCAGCTTCTGTAGCTGTTGCAGTATTTAAGATTTTTTTTCTTTTGAAACTAAAATAAATTAGCTGCAACCATGACCCAGATAGCACCACTTCCACCTAAGGACTTACAGGTACATCCTAAGAACGAGACGTGGCTAAAAAATTGGTGTTTTTTCCATGTCACCCTCAGAGTCACAATTCAAAGAGCCCTCTCCACAATGTGCATTAAATAAATAATATAATATGGGGGGGCGTGGCGACCGAGCTCCAACATGGACGCTTAATGTAAGAGCTCCTCTCGGCCGCCGGAGAGAATCCGAACCCATCCACGCTCACCGGCAACATCCAGACCCCACGATTCATCCACAGGATCCCTGGAACCCACTGAGCCTGCTGATATGCCCAGGCACCGCAAGAATCCACAGAATCTGCAGAAATTGCAAGATTTCTTCCAGGCGCGCGATCACCACCAAAATGGCGCCGGCGCGAGGCTGAGCCAGAAAGCACAGCGGCTGCATCCACACTAAACGGCCGCTCCGGCCCTCAAAACGAGCAGCGAAACACCCAAACGGATAGCGGGTCTTCTTCTGGGACCTCTAGTCCGTCCACCAGGAGCCCAGCAAAGCAGAAACAAAGAACTGTTTCCCCTGAGAGACCGCTGATGGACCCTGACATGGAGGTAAGCAGGCCTCACAACACTGAAGCGCCAGCTACATCCCATACACCAGACCCTATAGCAGCTTTCCCCACTTCTGACAGACCGGTGTCTGATACAGTCCTAAAGGACATGTTACTGTCATTAAAAGCCTCACTGCATGCTGATATGACAGCAGAAATCAACCACTGTCAGAGGGAAGTGCAGGCCCTGGGTAGCAGAGTAGACCATGTTGAACACAGTATGAGTGACTTTACCTCATCCTTCAATACAATGGTGGATGCACACAGCAACCACACGGAAGAAATCGCATGGCTGAAATCAAAAGTAGCAGATTTGGAAGACCGTTCCCGAAGGAACAATCTAAAGATTAGGGGGATACCTGAATAGATTCCTGCTACACAACTACTGGCGTACACCCAAGCGCTCTTTTCCACCCTAATCCCATCTCTGTCTCCACAAGACCTCATTGTAGATTGCATCTACCGTATCCCCAAACCATCCTTCCTTCCAGAAAATACTCCCAGGGATGTATTACTCAGGGTACACTACTATCATATCAAGGAACAACTCCTGATAGTGTCTCGCAAACCTGACAGCAGACATCCGCAATATGCTGAGCTGCAGCTGTTACCAGACCTATCTAGACACACTCTCCAACAACGTCGCAACCTTGCGACAATCACCAAGGCTCTAAGAAACCACAACATTATCCATAAGTGGAAATATCCCGCCAAGCTGTCCGTTACTCACAATGGTACGTCAGTCCTGATCTCCACATTGGATGAAGGCATTGCAGCACTGCGACAATGGAACATACTACCAGCCCATACTCCGCCACTTGCCCAAGCTTCTACACCTTCTCCAATACAAGATGACTGGCAAGTGGTTTCACGCAAACGTTCCTCTAAGAAATCTGCCGGTGAAAACGCATAAGCACACCACGACTTTTGGCATTCCTTCTCTCCGGACACAGGGTGTCCAAGTTCAATCCCTGTTTTCTCCCTGCCTCTACCTAAACAGCAGTTACGTCTGCAAATGGATCTATTTAATGATCCCTTTCTTAATAAGTTTGCAACATTAACTTTATTTCTTCTATATTGTTTGTTTTCTTTTACCTCCTTTATGATGGAAGCACGCCGACCAGTAGTGGACACCAGTTACGAACCGGAATTACACAGAATCAACTCTGCCATGCCAGAAGATACAATTGGCCACAGTGAGTACATAACCTGCACAATGACGCCTCACAATCCCCGAAAATATCTACATGCCAATTAACTGCCTATCCATAAATGCCAGGGGCTTAAATCACCCTGCCAAACGGCGCTCCATGTGGGCCGAGGCCCTTAAACACAAGGCAGACATACTATGTGTACAGGAGACTCACTTCCAGGAATCCAACGCACCGACATGCACCAACAAAAAGTACCCCCATGTGTTTCTGGCATGCACACCAGGACATAAAAAGAGAGGAGTTCTAATTGCCCTGAGAAATACGCTATCCTTTCAACACAAGGAAACCATTCTAGATGCTAACGGAAGATATATCATCCTCAAGGGTGACATTAACTCAACTCCGTATACGGTAGTGTCTCTGTACGCTCCTAATACACATCAAACCCGCTTTCTCAACAGGCTTCTTAAGAAGACGAAGTCCCACTTGTATGGCAACCTCATACTCTGCGGTGACTTTAATCTTATTATGGACCCGAAACTAGAAAACACTTTTACTCTATGGAACGCCCATAAGGCGTATATGAGGGGAATACTAATTCAGTTAAGTGCTAGAGAAAAAAAGCGACACAAAGCCCATATCGATTCCATTCTGTCGGACATACAATCCTTAGAATCACGAAATAAACAAAAGCCTGATCTGAATCTCACACAACGACTTTCCTCACTGAGAAACAAACTAAGAGACCTATTGACCCAACAATATGACCACCACCTACGCCGACTGAAACTGAACTCATACGCTAATGCTAATAGAGCAGGCAAATACTTGGCCAATCGAATAAAAACAATACAATCCAAATCAAGAATCGCACATCTGATTCACCCCACCCTCAAACACAAAATTACTAATCCACAGGACATTGCCAACCAATTTGCCAATTACTACAGCAGTCTGTACAATATTAAAGATGACTCTACCACACACCAACCAACTCTACCAAATATACAAAACTTTCTTCACAACCTAAAATTACCTTCCCTATCGGAATCCCAAATCAGCTTACTTAACTCCCCATTCAATATACCTGAAATTGAAAATGCATTAGCCTCCCTACCTAATGGCAAATCGCCAGGACCTGATGGGTTCTCCAATGAATATTTTAAAATATACAAATCACACCTTACACCTTATCTTCTTCAAGTCTTTACAAAAGCAGCAGACACATCATCCTTCCCCCCAGAAATGCTAAAGGCATACATAGTTACTCTGCCCAAACCAGGCAAAGACCCTAATACACCACCTAATTTTCGTCCAATCTCCCTACTAAACACAGACATAAAGATATATGCAAAACTCTTATCACAAAGACTAGCGGAATGTGTACCATCCCTTATACAACGCGATCAAATGGGCTTCATGAAGGGGAGACAAACCTCAGATGCTACACGGAGAATGGTCAATATAATCCACTATGCTGTTAAAAAACAAACGCCTTCTCTGCTGCTATCAATTGACGCAGAGAAGGCGTTTGACAGGGTCCACTGGAAATATATGTCGATGACTTTGTCAAAGTTTGTTTTTTGTGGTCATATACTAAACGCAGTGCTGGCCCTGTACTCTTGCCCTTCTGCGCAGGTGTACACATCCAGCATGCTTTCCATACCATTTCAAATATCTAATGGTACTCGCCAGGGCTGCCCTTTAACCCCTACGATCTTCAACCTCATGATTGAACCCCTGGCCGAGGCCATTAGAACTCACACTGATATACATGGATTCCATTTTAACACCTCCCACCATGTCATCAATTTATTCGCAGATGATGTGATCCTTATGCTATCAAACCCACTAAAATCCCTCCCAGCAGCACACGAAATATTGAAATCTTTTGGCGATGTCTCATATTACAAAGTAAACTTTTCAAAATCCCTCATACTTAATTTGGGTGTACCGAAAGCAGATTGTCTGGAACTACAACATTCCCTCCCATACGAATGGAGAACTAAAGGCATAAAATACCTGGGCATCACCCTAACCAATGATACTACTTCACTAATAGACATTAATATGAAGACACTCATTCACAACCTAGAAACTCAAACCTGTAATTTAGCGAAAAGAGAACTTTCTTGGTTAGGTAAGCTAGCAGCATTTAAAATGATGATTCTCCCTCAAATTTTATACATGTTCCGAGTGCTTCCACTTGCTATTCCCGAACATTATCTTAAATCCCTCTCTAACCTCCAATGGAAACTCTTATGTGGATCCAAAAAAGCAAGATGCTCTCAACTCAACCTAATACCCCACAAATCTGCAGGGGGCGCAGGTCTGATAGACATACATGATTACATGTGGGCAACTAGACTTGACCAACTCAAATATTGGTTTTTGACCACGGATAATCCACTATGGGTTGACATAGAAAGATATTTAGCTCCTTTACCAGACCTACAAACGGTCCTCTTGGGAGACACTTGGATACCTTGGAACCTCAAACACCTACCCCCAACTATCACCATAACATTACAAGCTTGGAGATTCCTCCTAACACGCACACTTTATAACAGCAAGTCAATAGATTTTACTCTACCTCTAGGCATGATTGAAGCTAATATCCCAATGATTTCCTTGAAAGCGCTCCCCAACTATGGGATAACAAAAGTACAGGACCTCATCACACATAACACCCCACAATCAGCAGAACATATTATGAAAGCACATAATTTACCTCAACATATGCTCTTTACATGTTTGCGAGTATCTCACTTTATGAAAAAAAATCCAATAGGTACCTTCAAACTCCCGCTCTCCATTTGGCGACACCTCACTCAAGGGGCTAAAAACAATAAGGGTATATCACTATATTACAACACACTACAAAATAAAAGAGTGTTTAAAAAAAAAGCAGTACATATGAAGTGGGACATGGACATAGGTAAAACGCTTACTGAAGACCAATGGAAATTCATGTTTCAAACTATACACCGTGCCTCACACTGTATCAATCACTGGGAATCTTCAATAAAGGTGATGAACCGATGGCAATACACCCCGAGCAGAATTGCACACATGTTTCCCAACTCGTCACCCCTTTGCTGGAGGAACTGTGGACAAAAAGGTCACCTTCTCCACATGTTCTGGGAGTGCCCCAATGTAATTAGCTTCTGGAATCAAACTTTTAAACTCATATCGTCCATTACAGGAATACTCACGTCCCCAAATCCCGCATTGGCTATCCTACTAATAGGGCTAGAAAAATTTCCGCATAACATGAGACACATAGTCACCCATATACTACAAGTAGCTAGGTCCCTGGTACTCCAAAACTGGAAAAATACCCTAACACTCAATATAAACGAGGTGATCAGAAAAGTGCAACAAAACTATACATTTGAACGTCTCTTAGCAATTAATTCACTTTATTGTGATAAATTTGACAAATGTTGGGTGTTATGGACTAGCAAATATCAGTATACATAAGTATCTGTAAATATATATTACTGTAATTCTAAATACGATCACTCTGGCTCTGTGCTTCCTAACTAAACTTGTTGTATATTAGTTTACATTCTTCTTTATGTGTTTTAACCCTGTCTCTGTATCATATTGACAAACTCAATAAAAAACCTTTTAAAGTAAAAAATAAATAAATAAATAAATAATAAAATATTATATATTTGTTGTTGTCCTAACAGTCCCCAAAAATAATACCATTATTCGAGTTAACTTTTATGACGAGAAGTCCTGTTTTCAGCAGTACTGTCTGCAATCTCTGAGCTTGACTTGTAACAAAAGACTATTAGAGACTGTTCACACAAAAGATTGTCAGAGACTGCTCCTATGTTAACACACCAGTGTTCACTCACTGACATGGAGATTGTTTTGTTGCTAGTTGCTAAATAAATATATTTCTAGTACTCACTGCTCCTGCCCAGGACCTCAGCATCATCAGCAATCCGCAAGTGGAAATATGCACTGAGAAGATATAGAAAATTGGATCACTTCCTGAGCTCAAAAGGAGACTCTGTGGTGCTTTTACTTACTTACTGGTTGTTGATGCAGCAAAGAGAGATGTATGAATGGAGGGCAGAGGAACCTAGATGTCCAACTGACCCACCAATGTAACTGAGCCATTCAAGGGTTTTTTTCAGACACATTGGGCATATTGAAGAGTACAAAAGTCAATTTAGCCATACTGGGCTGAACAGTAAACTCAACTTAAAAATAAATAGAGCCCACGCTTGCCTAATGTATACCCTAAACACATATGCTACAGTCATTGTAGCCACAAAATGCATTAATAACTATGCCACAAGCAAGTGTGAGACACTCATAAGACAAAGAATATGTTTAAAATATTCCATATGCTTTTCTGTACACAGAATATAGATAAAGAGCTCCTTGTCCACCTTGTTTTATCCTACCATAAATTAGATATTCATTAAAATATTCCTTGAGGACTGCTTAGCAACAAGCATTTGTTGATAAAATAAACATTTTGGTCAGGACTACATAATATAGCATTTAGGACTAAAGTTGGGTAAAGAAAGATCAAAATTAGTCTGGTACAGCAGGGAGTAGCCAAATTTCGATCTGTGTGTGGCTCTCACTGTTTGACAGAAGTTGATCATTATTATTATTATTATTATTATTATTATTCAGGATTTATATAGCGCCAACAGTTTACGCAGCGCTTTACAATATAAAAGGGAGACAATACAGTTATAATATAATACAATACAATACAATAGGATTAAGAGGGCCCTGCTCAGAAGAGCTTACAATCTAATAGGGTGGGGCAGGTGGTACAAAAGGTTGTAACTGTGGGGAATGAGCTGGTGGAAGTGGTAGGAGATTAGTTGGAGACGTGATAGGCTTTCCTGAAGAGATGAGTTTTCAGGGATTGCCTGAAGGTAGCAAGAGTAGGGGCTAGCCGGATAGATGGAGGTAGCGAGTTCCAGAGGATGGGAGAGGCTCTGGAGAAATCCTGGAGACGAGCATGGGAGGAGGAGATGAGAGAGCTTGAAAGCAGGAGGTCTTGAGAAGAGCGGAGAGGACGATTTGGGTGATATTTGGAGACAAGATTAGTGATGTAGCTTGGGGCAGAGTTGTGAATGGCTTTGTATGTTGTGGTTAGAATTTTGAATTTAATTCGCTGGGTGATTGGGAGCCAGTGTAGGGATTGAAGTAGGGGGTTGGCAGACACTGAGCGGTTGGTAAGGTGGATAAGTCTGGCAGCAGCATTCATGATAGACTGAAGAGGGGATAGTCTATGGAGCGGTAGGCCAATGAGAAGGGAGTTGCAATAGTCAAGGCGAGAGATAACAAGGGAGTGAATGAGGAGCTTGGTGGTTTCATTTGTTAAAAAAGGGCGAATTTTAGAGATGTTACGGAGGTGAATTCTACAAACTTTTGACAATGATTGGATTTGAGGCTGAAATGACAAGTCGGAGTCTAGGATTACACCTAGTACCCTGGCGTGAGGGGAGGGACTGATGGTTGCATTGTTGATTTTGATGGAAAAGTCATGGAGGGGGGCACGGGCGGGGGGGAATATTAATAGCTCAGTTTTAGAGAGATTTAGTTTAAGGAAGTGGTGCGACATCCATGCTGATATGTCAGTTAGTAAGTTAGTA
Source organism: Aquarana catesbeiana (assembly GCF_042186555.1). Classification (NCBI taxonomy): domain Eukaryota; kingdom Metazoa; phylum Chordata; class Amphibia; order Anura; family Ranidae; genus Aquarana; species Aquarana catesbeiana. The sequence continues at coordinate 378,529,185 of NC_133327.1, forward strand.
ATGCGAGAGGAGACTGAAGGAGTGAGGTGAGGAGTAGACAGATAGATTTGGGTGTCATCAGCGTATAAGTGGTATTGGAAGCCGTGGGCAGTTATTAGGTGACCAAGGGAGGTGGTGTAGATAGAGAAGAGAAGGGGTCCAAGAACCGAGCCTTGGGGGACCCCCACAGAAAGGGGCAATGGAGAGGAGGAGACAGAGTTAATCATTAGATTGGCTTCTGTCAAACAATCACGCTGGCAAATTTGATCTGATCAGTGTATTCTGACAGTGGATAGTCCTGCTGCCAGAGTACAATATCCCAGAAGGAGGAATTCCTCCTTCTAATTTGCTTGCTTTTCAAGCCCGCAGCCCTCAACCCACTGGGTGAACAAAAAAAAACTAACTGTCTATACCTAGTTCTAGTACACCACAGCTTATAGGCACTAGGGGTCAGATATATTTAAGGCAAAACAAAATGTAAATGGAGTGCAACAGTCAATAGTATGGGACAGTCAATAGTATGGTCAAGAACATGTAACATACAATACTACTTGAAGAGTCTAGTGGTCGGAGATACTGTATGTAACATATTTTCTCCTACATTGGGAGTTAGTGGGAGAAAGATTTCCCCCTTAAATCGGTGATCATTATTGGAAGAATGCCCCCCCGCACTTGTGGTCGGGGGGGAAGAAGTGGTGGATTATGGGAAGAAGGCTATCTCAGCAATGGTGTCTGTGGGAGGAAGAATGTCCCAGTATTGGTGTCAGTGATTACTAACCTGAGTAGATGTTCTGTGTTCTTTGCTATGTGTTGTCAACACAAGACCTATGCAGGGAGATCTAGAAAGACCTAGGATGACCTACTGTAGGTGTTGCTGTCCTTTGAAAGCATGCAGGAGACCTTAAAAAGTGCCCAAGGTATTTGGGCCTAAGAACACTCCTTGAACAGCACAATATATGCCTCCTGGGCCTAGTGACGCTCTACTCCACTATTATTACTATAGGTAAATCTGTTCCATGGGACTTAAAGTGATTGTAAACCCTCACCTTTATTCCCTCATTTATAAGTGGTCACATTACCTCTGTTCTCAGCTGCATAAGAGCCAGGGGAAAACAGCAGTACACTGATCTTCCCAGTGAAAGGCTGTGCAGGGGGTGGCGTGTCGGGACAAGTCTGATCATTGGAGCAGACTAAGTTCTCAACACAGATGGAGAACTGACTACAGTGAGTTCTCCTACTTAGTGTAGTCAGTTTTTAATAGGAAAGCAGAGGGACAGACAAGAACACCAGGGATTTCACACAAAGGAAGCTATGCAAATAGAACAGAATATGAAAACTGCAAGGACATGGTAGGCACATTAGGAATATTAGCTCCTTTTCATCCAATCAGACTAATACAACCTATAAATTAATTATTTGATTAAATGTGACACTAAAAATGTTGTATACATGATAATTTGCCCATGTGGCTACCAGTATGTCGGTAGGACAATAAGGAAATTACAAACCCATTCAAAAGAGCATATTTCAAACATTAGGGCAGGTGTTGTAAATCATAGTGTGCCTAAACATTTTGCCAGATACCATCATAGAGACCCCACTGGTATTAACTTTTTGGCCATCGATATCTTTTCTCCACATTGGAGAGGCAGTAATAAAAATAGGGAGATTTCTCGCACAGAAACAAAGTGGATTTACAGCCTGAAGACTTATGTGCCCTTTGGCATGAATGTTAATTGGGACATGAATTGCTTTGTTAACCACTTCAACCCCGGAAGAATTTGCCCCCTTAATGCCCAGAGCATTTTTTGCGATACAGCACTGTTTTAACTGACAATTGCACAACTGTGCAACGTTGCACCCAAACAAAATTGACGTCTTTTTTTCCCACAAATAAAGCTTTCTTTTTGGTGGTATTTGATCACCTCTGCGGTTTTTATTTTTTGCGCTATAAACAAAAGAAGACCGACAATTTTTTTTAAAAAAGCAATATTTTTTAATACTTATTACTTTTTTGCTATAATAAATATTCAAAACAAATATAAAAAAATGAATTTCTTCCTCAGTTTAGGCTGATATGTATTCTTCTACATATTTTTGGTAAAAAAAAATAAAAAAAAATCGCAATGAGCGTATATTGATTGGTTTGCACAAAAGTTATAGCGTCTACAAAATAGGGGATAGATTTATGGCATTTTTATTATTAATTTTTTTTTTTATTAGTAATGGTGATGATCAGTGATTTTTATCGGGACTGCGACATTGTGGCGGACAGATTGGAAACTTTTGACACTATTTTGGGACCACTGACATTTATACAGCTAAAAATAGCCACTGATTACTGTATAAATGCCACTGGCAGGGAAGGGCTTAAACACTAGGGGGCAATCAAGGGGTTAAGTGTGTTTCCTCAGTGTGTTCTAACTGTAGGGGGGGATGGGCTCACTAGGACATGACAGAGATCACTGCTGGGAGTAGATCCCTATGTGTCACTAGGTAGAACAGGGAAATGTCTTGTTTACATAGGCATCTCCCCGTTCTGCTTCGACTTGCCACCACTGCATGCCCGCTAGCCTGCAATGACAGAGGGACGTACAGATACACCCATTTGCCCACCCATGCCATTCTGCCGACATACATTGGCGTGCATCGGTCGGCAAGTGGTTAATAATGTCTGACCTACAATTTTTTTTCCCTTGATGGTATTAATAATTATTCTGTATATGCACTCTCCATTCACCAATGGGTGAGGCATGGATGATTTTAGACCTATGGATGTGTTTTATTGTTTTATTGTATAATCTCTTTTGGGTTACTTTGACCAGTTTTTATATACATGCTCCTGTTCATATGTAGTTTTGCTTAAACAATAGCAGCAGGCTGCTTATTCACTTCTATTAATTAATTTCAAATAGTTTTTCTGTGTAATATGGTGCTTTCCCACTAGATGGAGTTCTTCTGCCATTGAGTACTTTCACACTACAAGGTGGCTTTTACAATAACTCCCCTTTGTTTTGCTTCTCTCAGATGTGCTGCATTACAATAACGAGCACTTCACAGTCTGCGTTGGTTGCCTGGTTATTAGCAGGCATTTAAAAATGTCTAGTATGGTGTATGACGTGTAAGCCAGTCCCCCGGTGACGTCATCTCCTTGACGAAACTAGTTGGGTGTGGCTATGATGAACCAACCCGGACTGGATCACATTTGGTGCTTTGGAGTCTCCCTTCATAAGGAGATGAACACGCGCATTTGACCATACTATATGATGGTCCACAGGATCCGGTAAAAGGCTTTAATACTTGGTGTCACCTGGTGGTAGAAGCACTATGAATTGTGATTGTGGGGACACTGGTGGAGCAAATGAATCATGGATGATTTGTTTCCTTTGGACTTTCTTGTTTCACATACCGTATTTATCGGCGTATAACATGCACAGGCATATAACACGCACATTCATTTTAAGAGCAAAGTTTCAGGAAAAAAAGTAAATTTTAAATAAGGAACTTTGAAGCAAAATAAGGGTCAGTGCCCATCTGCAGCCTCACCATTGCCATCAATGCAGCCTGATTAATGCCCATCTGCAGCTTCTCAAGTGCCATCAATGCAGCCTCACGAGTCCACTTCAATGCAGCCTCACCATTGCCATCAATGCAGCAGCCTTACCATTGCCTTCAATGCAGCAGCCTCACCACTGCCATCAGTGCAGCCTGATAGATGCCCATCTGCAGCCTAGAGGGGACAGGGAAGGGGGGACAGGACGAGCGCCGACAGATTACATACCGTGAGACTCTCCTATGATAGACAGAAATAGACAGAACTGTGGTCCAATAGCGGCCCAGGAGACGGGACTTCCTATTACAGAGGTCGCCAAGTAAACTGGAGATTCTCACTGTATGTAATCTGACGGCACTCGTCCTGCCCCCCTCCCTGTCCCCTCCGAGGCAGCTAAAATTGAAGTATTGGCGTATATAACACGCACGCGCTATTTGCACCGATTTTCATGGTGAAAAGGTGAGTGTTATACGCCAATAAATACAGTATATATTTTCCTTTTTAGCCCTTGTGAACATATGGACACTTATTTACATATTTGGTGTGATTTCTTTATACACGTTTTTTCATTTTTGTGTTTTCACAATATTGAGTTAAATTTTTTAGTGCTGCTTCATATATTTAACACATGTCAGGAATATAAAATGTTGGGTTTACATATTCTTTACATATTCTTTAACCACTTCTGGACCGCCGTACGCCGATGTACGTCCTCACTTTGAGGGGAAGTGAGGGGAAGATGGCCCCCACGCATCTCTATGGCACTGCAGGGCGGAAGCGACGTCAAAACGTCACTTCCGCCCATAGCTCTTAAAGGGCCATTTTTTTTTTTCATTTTTTTAAATGACAATTTTTTTTTTTATTGCATTTTAGTGTAAATATGAGATCTGAGGTCTTTTTGACCCCAGATCTCATATTTAAAAGGTCCTGTCATGCTTTTTTTCTATTCTATTCTTTTTTGTTTACATTCCTTGTAATAGGAATAAAAGTGACACAATTTTTTTTAAAACAGTGTAAAAATTAAAAGGTAAAATAAATAATTAAAAAACTGTTTTAAACGCGCTCCGTCCCACCAAGCTCGCCTGCAGAAGAGAATGCATACGTGAGTAGCGCCCGCATATAATAACGGGGTTCAAACCACACATGTGAGGTATCGCTGTGATCGGTAGAACAAGAGCAATAATTCTAGCCTTAGACCTCCTCTGTAACTCAAAACATGCAACCTGTAGAATTTTTTAAATGTCGCCTATGGAGGTTTTTAAGGGTAAAAGTTTGTCGCCTTTCAACGAGCAGGCGCAATTTTGAAGCGTGACATGTTGGGTATCAATTTACTCGGCGTAACATTATCTTTCACAATATAAAAAAAATTGGGCTAACTTTAGTGTTGTCTTATTTTTTAATTCAAAAAAGTGTATTTTTTCAAAGAGAAGTGCGTTTGTAAGACCGCTGCGCAAATACGGTGTGACAGAAAGTATTGAAATGACTGCCATTTTATTCTCTAGGGTGTTCAAAAAAAATGTATAATGTTTGGGGGTTCTAAGTAATTTTCTAGCAAAAGAAAACTGTTTTGAACTTGTAAACAACACATCTAAAAAAGAGGCCCAGTCCTTAAGTGGTTAAAACACATAAACAGTCTAGAATAATAGAGTGTTTCAAGGTTTTTTTTTAAATGCTTTGTTCGGCTTCAAATAACGCATTGTCTTGAATGTTCTGCACTAAATATTCACTTATATATTGGAAATCAATATAGTGTAACTAAACAAGAAAAAGCAAAAGCAAAAAAAAAAATATTTTTATGTATGTTATGTTTTTATTTATATTTATATATCATAAATAACACAAAAGGAAACTATGCATACTATGCAAAAAACATGCATACTAGATTACTCAAAATAACATGATAATAATATAATAATAACAGCCACTTTTTTTTTTAAGTAATAACCACCTTTAGAGATGACTAATAAATGTTGGCTTTTTATAGCCAGCTAAAAAAAAAATCCAAACCTGATGCTAGCTTTCAAGTATCACCATTGCCAAATTATGGCTGTATATAATGGCTGAATGAGTGCTAAGGCGCTGCCTAACCATCTGCTTTAGCACAATTTTTCAGGATGAATTGTCTTTAAGTAACTGTTCCAAATAACCATTGTCTCTCCCATTCCCTGTTGTTTCATCAGTTCAGTTAGAGCAGTGTTTCTTAAATTATATTACACAATTCACTTTATCATTCAGACACTATAGACCCAGTCTATTTGATATTATTCTATGGAATATCAAAAATGTATTTCACTAGCATTACTTGTTAAATATACTTGTTTAAAAACAACGATTAAGAAAATCAGTTTTAAAAAAAAAAAATAAATAAAATCTGATGCATTCATCGAAAGTCTGTATGACATCAATTTGGTTCTCTAGCAACCACGTATTTTCCTATATATTATATATAGCAGTGTATGATGCTATGTTTTACAGATTTTACTGAAATTTTGTCTTACCAGCAAATTTAAAGAATTCAAAGGAATTGTGCATTTGAAAGTGCAATATATGAGATACTTTGAATAGTTCTGCAAACTTTTTAAAAATAAAACCCATTCTGTGAAACTGTACATACACTTGTCCTCTGCTAATGGGGTGAAAATGAATACTATTAATCTGTTTTCTCTCCAGGTCGAATATTTTTCATTCATATAGAATAGTGACTCAAGAAAATCCTGCATTGGGGCGCATGCGCGGCGCAATGGGGAACGGCAGCACTTAATAACAGCTCGGCCGATCACAGAGATTAAAGCTCATCCCGCTGGGCCATACTCTACACAGGACACCCGATTTTTATCCGCACCCCTGCAGGACATTATCGTGCATGCTGTCAGGCAAAAAGGCACGCAGTCACCAATCACAGCACTCCCTAAAATCTTATTTGCTCCGGACCAATGAGAAGCAGAAGATGTCCCAAGATGACGCCTGTCACTCTCCACAGGCATCTCCTGCTACCACACGTGTCAACTTCAAACACCGCTGCACAACAAGAATGTGAGTACACTCCACAACTTACTAAGGCAGACTTGGATGCCAGCCTGTCTGCCATATATGATAAGTTAGCAAACAAATTTCAGAGTGAACTACACAAAACAAACAGCACACTAAAGCAGGAGATAGCCTCCCTGAGAGGATGCACAGACATATTAGAAACTAAACATGACGAACTATCCCTTGCACACAACGACCTAAGGAAAGACTTTGAACTCCTGGCTGACAACTATTCCTATCTTCAATCCCAAGTCAAAGATTTGGACAATAGAAATCGCAGGAATAATTTAAGACTCCATGGAATTCCAGAGTCTGTCACTGAATTAATGCCTGCAGCTTCTAAGCTATTTCAATCTCTCCTCCCTGATACCCCTCCATCTTCTTTCATATGTGACAGAATACACAGAGCTCTTTGCCCCAAACCCCCTCCTGACAAACCACCAAGAGATATTATTCTATGTATGAAAGATTACATTACTAAAGAAAATATCCTGAGAGCCTCTAGAAACTCACACAATATCGGGTTAAATGGCGCGAGGATCCAGATATTCCCTGATATCTCCCAAGCCACATTAGAGAGAAGAAGAGATGAAAGAAATCACATCTATCCTGCAATCTGCCCATATAAGATACAGATGGGGATTCCCGTTTAAACTTACAGTGCCTCATAATGGAACCACCTACACAGTTCTAAATGTCGCTGAAGGCAAAGATCTATTGGTCAAATTGGGGTTACTTGACCCAGAACAAAATCCCAGACCTCCTTCTACGCCACATTCATCACCACTCTGGGCCACCCCATCTTCTAGACAAGACCAAAGAAGAGAAAGACTATCCCTAAGAAATGCATTCCTATAGAAGAAACTACAAGCAACAATAAAGACACAAACTTTTCTTTTTTTTTCTTTTTTCTTTTACCTTCATCAAAAGAAAACCATTGATTTTTCTCCTTGAAACTTGATCCCCTCATTAGTGAAAAGAAGAAAAGAAAATGTAACGAAACCCCCCCTTTTTTTACCACCCCCCTTTCCCCCATTTTTTGCTATTATTACTAGGGATGGGCTTTATGTTCGGGTCGAACATTGGCTGTTCGCCCGTTCACCGAATAGTGAACAATTTTGGGTGTTCGCAGCAAATTCGAAAGCTGCAGAAAAACAACCCTTAAAAGTCTATGGGAGAAATCAAAAGTGCCAATATTAAAGGTTAATATGCAAGTTATTGTCATAAAAGTGTTTGGAGACCTGGTTCCTGCCCCAGGGGACATGTATCAATGCAAAAAAAAAGTTTTTTCGGGAGCAGTGACTATTATAATGCTTAAAGTGAAAAAATAAAAGGGTAATATTCCTTTAAATTTCATGCCTGGGGGGTGTCTATAGTATTCCTGTAAATTGGCGCATGTTTCCCGTGTTTAGAACAGTCTGAGAGCAAAATGACATTTCTAAAGGAAAAAAAGTAATTTAAAACTACTTGTGGCTATAATGAATTGTCAGTCCTGGCAATACACATAAAAGTCATTGAAAAAAACGGCATGGGATTCCCCCACAGGGGAACCCCGAACCAAAATTTAAAAAAAAAAATGGTGTGGGGGTCCCCCCAAAAATCCATACCAGACCCTTATCTGAGCACGCACCCTGGCAGGCCACAGGAAAAGAGGGGGGGATGAAAGAGCGCCCCCCCAAAACCATACCAGGCCACATGCCCTTGACATTGGTAGGGTGCTTTGGGGTAGCCCCTCAAAGCACCTTGTCCCCATGTTGATGGGGAGAAGGGCCTCATCCCCACAACCTTTGCCTGGTGGTTGTGGGGGGTCTGTGGGCGGGGGGCTTATCGGAATCTGGAAGCCCCCTTTAACAAGGGGAGCCCCAGATCCCGGCCCCCCGTGTGAATTGGTAATGGGGTACAAATGTACCGCTACCATTTTACAAAAAAAGTGTCAAAAATGTTAAAAAAGACAATAGCCGGTTTTTGACAATTCCTTTATTAATGTCTTCTTCTTTCCTCGCTTCTTCTTCCATCTTCTTCTTGTCTTCCTCCGGTGTTCTTCTTCTTCCTCCATCTTGTTCTTCCCTCGCTTCTTCCTCTATCCTCCTCTGCTTCTTCCTCCGGTCTTCTCGTCCGGCATCTTCCTCCAGCTTCTTCTTCCCCGCTTCATCCTCCGGATGATCCGCCTCAATGGGAGTCTCCCGCTGTGTGATGCTTCTATTCTTGTGACAGCTCTTATATAACGGAGGGCGGGGCCACCCGGTGACCCCGTCCCCTCTGACGCACGGGGCACGTTTACTTCACCCGTTTAGCTTTTCCTATCACCATATAATTACCACAGTTACCCATCACCTGATCAATGGGGCTTAAGGTGATATCTCACAATGCCCAGGGCATCAACTCACCTCAGAAGAGAAAAAAGCTTTCCGTCACTACAAAAGGTTGGGGGCTGATGTTATCCTAATGCAGGAAACGCATTTTGCAACAGATAAACACCCTAAATTTTTTGACAAATGTTACAATCAATTCTTTTGCATAACATATAAAACAAAATCTAGGGGCACAGTTATCTTTATAAGAAACTCAGTGGTATTTGAAACCCAAAGTGTCTATAAAGACCCAGTCGATATTTAATTTTAAAAGGCTCAGTAAAAGGACGCTCGGTCAGTATTGCTTCGGTATATGCTACAAACTAAGCACATTCAAGTTTTTTTTCAGATTTTTTTGATACTCTAGATAAATTTCACTCCACACACTTAATAGTAGGGGGTAATTTCAACTTAGCTGCACATTCAGCACTGGATAGAAGCAGAGTCGTCCCATCCTCTAAAGCATTTCCAAAATCATTAAATCGAACTTGCTGACATAAGATCCCTTACAAAGGATCTCGATCTTTTGTACCACAGAAACAACCAAAGTTCTTCTAGTGATCTTATAAAACAGATTTAAGAAAAACACACAGCTCATTACTCACTTCAGATATGGAAAAAGCCCTTAGATGGTGTAAAGGTAGATTCCTACTCAATAGCAATTCCTACTCTACCATGTTTGCCAGAAAACTTAATCAAACTACAAAACCTCCCCACACCTATAAATTAAGGAATTCATTAGGAAATTCAGTATCCCATCCGAAAGAAGTTATGAACATATTTTTAGACTTTTATAAAAAAACTTCTTTCCTCTCCTCAAACATCACCTAAAAATTCCTCCATTAATTGGCTTAAAGATATCACATTACCCACTTTCTCTGACCAACAAATAGAAACCCTCAACGCCCCATGCTCAGACGTAGAAATTAATAGAATTATAAGCTCTTTAAAAACCTCTACAGCCCCAGGCCCTGATGGTTACTCCACATCCTATTATAAAAAATTTGCCTCCACACTAAACCCATACTTTACAAAATGATTTAATCATATCCTACAAGGAAACCAATTCCCATCTGAAAATAAATGTATGGGGACTAGTGCGCAAAGGACCACAAGGTGAACAAACAATATCTGAAACTGACAATGAGGTACCCGGTAGAGAGCTGCCAACATAGATGGGTCCACTCAGTTCCCCCAAGGAAAACAATAAAATTATATAAAATATGTGGCGCTACTCTATCAGTCAGTAACAATCAGACAATAAAAAAGCCTAAACCGTAAAAATCTGAGGTGGGAGATAAGGTAGACAAAATAAAATCCAACCCATAAATACAAGACAAAAGAAAATTAAAATGAGCTAGGGACTGGTAACACACAGGAGTCCCTCAGAGAAGACAGCAATTCTGAATTGTAGAGGTAGATGGGTGAATGACAATCATTAAAATGCTCGGTGAAAATAAAATCAATAGTATACTATATCAGCCACCCTGCCTCAAGGGAAGTGACAATCAGAAAGAAACTTATAAATAAAAATATAATGACTTCCCAAACAAACTGACCAAAAAACTAGGATGATAGGCAAAACACCAAATAAAACTTAAGGTGTACCACAAGTAACAGCTAAAAATCAATAAATCTCTAGTGATGATATCATATCTTAAAAGTGAACCATATTAAATTATGTGCAAAAGTGCAAAGAAGTCTGAAACATGCAGAAATTCCATATTGATGTGAATCCACAGTATCAATATAAAATACAAACAGTGAAAAATGGTGCAATCATAATATTCTAATGCACTATAAATAAGTATTAACGAGTAGAAAAATAAATAATAATAAATAATATGAGGACAGGCAATCCCACAACAGAGATGCCTTCCCACACAGTGACAATGGTGCAATTTAGTCCATAAAAAAGTGAGACTGTGATGAGTGATGTCTGCAAAGACCAATTTTAGTTGAAGTGCCAAGTGTGTAGTGACTGGTGCTCTTCTTTTATATACGTTCTGGTGCATACACCAAGTGTTTCCCCCAGCCTCTCACCTCCAGCAGCGGCCCCCAATGGGCCAAGTAGAGCGGGTGGATAATCTAGGAGAGGATGTATTTCCTGGAGCGATGTCAGCAGAACTGTCACTCTGGATCTCCTCCCGCCGCTCACAGTAATCCCAGCAATTGTTTAGGAACAAAGGAGAGGTCTCATGGTGTAGTATTTACGAATAAGTTTATTAATCAAACATAAAAACTTACATTAAAAATAGCAGCGATCAGTAGATGTGTAAAGCTTCCGGGTTCGGCCGTCCCCGAGAAGCGTCGGCACCTGACTCCTCCTACCCTGACGCGTTGCGTCACACCACGTGACGTTATCAAAGGGATAAAGTCACGTGGTGTGACGCAACGCGTCAGGGTAGGAGGAGTCAGGTGCCGACGCTTCTCGGGGACGGCCGAACCCGGAAGCTTTACACATCTACAGATCGCTGCTATTTTTAATGTAAGTTTTTATGTTTGATTAATAAACTTATTTGTAAATACTACACCATGAGACCTCTCCTTTGTTCCTAAACAATTGCTGGGATTACTGTGAGCGGCGGGAGGAGATCCAGAGTGACAGTTCTGCTGACATCGCTCCAGGAAATACATCCTCTCCTAGATTATCCACCCGCTCTACTTGGCCCATTGGGGGCCGCTGCTGGAGGTGAGAGGCTGGGGGAAACACTTGGTGTATGCACCAGAACGTATATAAAAGAAGAGCACCAGTCACTACACACTTGGCACTTCAACTAAAGATTGGTCTTTGCAGACATCACTCATCACAGTCTCACTTTTTTATGGACTAAATTGCACCATTGTCACTGTGTGGGAAGGCATCTCTGTTGTGGGATTGCCTGTCCTCATATTATTTATTATTATTTATTTTTCTACTCATTAACACTTATTTATAGTGCATTAGAATATTATGATTGCACCATTTTTCACTGTTTGTATTTTATATTGATACTGTGGATTCACATCAATATGGAATTTCTGCATGTTTCAGACTTCTTTGCACTTTTGCACATAATTTAATATGGTTCACTTTTAAGATATGATATCATCACTAGAGATTTATTGATTTTTAGCTGTTACTTGTGGTACATCTTAAGTTTTATTTGGTGTTTTGCCTATCATCCTAGTTTTTTGGTCAGTTTGTTTGGGAAGTCATTATATTTTTATTTATAAGTTTCTTTCTGATTGTCACTTCCCTTGAGGCAGGGTGGCTGATATAGTATACTATTGATTTTATTTTCACCGAGCATTTTAATGATTGTCATTCACCCATCTACCTCTACAATTCAGAACTGCTGTCTTCTCTGAGGGACTCCTGTGTGTTACCAGTCCCTAGCTCATTTTAATTTTCTTTTGTCTTGTATTTATGGGTTGGATTTTATTTTGTCTACCTTATCTCCCACCTCAGATTTTTACGGTTTAGGCTTTTTTATTGTCTGATTGTTACTGACTGATAGAGTAGCGCCACATATTTTATATAATTCCCATCTGAAATGCTCCTAGCAAATACGTCTCTTCTTCCCAAACCGAATAAAGATCACTCTATCCCACAAAATTATCGCCCAATTTCAGTCATTGACAATGATCTTAAAATATTTGGCCTCAGCATTAGTTGGCCGTACTTAGACACATTACTCCCTAGGTATGGCATTAACAGTGAATTCTTACATGGTTTCAAAGCCCATTACCACAACTCCCAAACACGCATCAAATTCCCTGGCTACAATTCCAAACTGTATAATCTAACAAACCAAAAATCACTTATCCATAACAATACATTCCTCTCTTTTTCAGAAGTACAAGCAAAATATGATCTAGCTCCAACAGAACTTGATAATTTTACAAAGATAAAATCTTTCTATAAAAAAATACTACTCACTTACTCTCTCTACTCCCTTCTCACAATTCAAACAGATCTGCATTTCCTCTCCACGAGACAGAGGATTAATTTCCAAAATCTATAAAAATCTAAACAAATTCAACATGCCTGAAAAATCACACCCCATGCTACAATGGGAATAAGACCTGAATGTAACATTCTCCCTTGAACAATGGGATACCATATTTGAAAACTTACACAAATGCACCAAAACTACCACCATCAGAGAATCTGCCACAAAACTACTTCATAGATGGTATCTCACCCCCACCAAACTCAACTCATTTTATCCTTCTACATCTCCACTCTGTCTCAGGGGCTGCCATACACATGGGACACTTCTACATATATTTTGGGACTGCCCCCATTTAAAAAACATTTGGCACAACACTAGTCTCCTGATAGACCGTATCTCAGGTAAAAAAATGCCACTTACACCCCAAATATGTCCTTTATTTTCCCCTATACAAGACATCCCAATAACCAGTTCCAGACTTATACATACCTTATTTAGTTCTATCCACTGGACCATTGCTTTTCATTGGCACTCATCCAATATCCCATGGCCGCAGGTACTTACTTGCATGGCAAACATCAAATTATTAGAAAGAATACACCACATTTTATATGATACCATGCACATATACCAAAAAAAAATGGTTTCTATGGGAACCCTCACTCCTGGCTTAAATTTCAACCACTGTTACCATAGTTAAGTACATCTATAGTTCTTCTCCCAGGGGAGACAATGTTGGTTAAAAACCCAATATATGTATCCTCTCTTGTAATATGTCAATGTTTTTATGCTTTGTATAATTGAAATGACTCTCTCACTCGTTCATTTTATACCACTGTAAATTTCTTGTATTATGACCTTATTCATAATAAAAACCGTTTGTAAACAAAGAAAATCCTGCATTATGGCCACTAGTGCTGACAATCATAGTGAATAAGTCGTTTCCTATGATCATTAGCTCCATCTAGTGGCCACAAGGTAGTATTTTCCTGATTTACTGCAGAAAAGAAAAGTATGCACAGAGAGTAGTAGGCCACAATCTGGTACAGCAAAGGTTATGTCCAGGGGCACAGGGCAGCAATCTAGCACAGCAGGGGCTTAGCCCAGAGTCACAGGGCAACAATCCATGCACAGTGAGTAGCAGACCACAATCTGGTACAGCAAAGGTTCAGGAGCACAGGGCAGCGATTTAGGAGCTCACCAGACAACAGTGGCTTCAGAGGAGGTAGTCCAGGCAGAGTGGCAGGGAAAAGGAGGTCCAGAGGGCAGAGGTCCTTCACAAACTCATCACGGGTTCTCAGAGGGCTGTGTGTCTTGGCCTCCACTTCAGGGCCAGATAGGTAGCAGTTGAAAGAAGAACAGAGGATAGAGTGACATCCCAATGTCCAGAACGCCACTCAGAAGTCCCAGCATTGCAGAAAGCAAAGTCTGTCTCGGCAGTTCCAATGTATTTTCCTGTCCCCTTCTAAGGAGACCTGCAGCCATGAGCTCCTCTGTCCATCACTGAAGTAAACGCTCAACAGTCTGACACCCTTCATTGTTATCTATGGTACTTTGAACTCAGCCACAGACCTCAGCTAAAATCCCCCATTGCTTCTATCCTGAAGCAGGTTACAATAATTAATGTGCTTCTTATTGAGGACAGCCTCATGTCCTACTCCATGTGAGAACACAGGAACTCACAAACCAAATTATGCAGATAAGTTGACTTCGTTATATATTGCATCTGGATTACAGATTGTAAATTTCATTAAAAAAAAATCCAATATATCTGATCTCCGTTACAGCCCCCATTTGCACAGAACAAATTTACATAAAGTTTACCCCTCTTGTTAGAAAAAAACACTGTTTCAACAATTTGCCGTTTTTTTCTTTTTCTACATTTGGTATTGTCACGTACCTGATCCGAAGCCAATATGCAGAGAGGGGATCCCTTTGTGGCTAAGTGCAGTATACCCCTGGAAGTGAAACAGTGGGTATAGTGCCCAAAGAAGCAAAGGTTGCAGGCAGGGTCTGGATGAGCAGGGTGGATGATCACGTGGAGACTGTGGAGGATCGCTGTGTAGGTAGCAAAGTAAATGTCTCTGTAGGAGCTTCAGCTGTGCTGAAGCTAATCCGTGCATTCAGGATACAAAGGTAAAAGCCAGGCGGGGGGGTCATACACAGGTGGGAAGCCGGTAATAAATAGAAGAGTCCATGAGGCAAGCCAGTGTCATACACAGGTGATCAGGTAGTAAGTAGAAGCAGAGTCTGTGAGGCAAGCCAGGGTCATACAAAGGTGATCAAGCAGGAGGTTGGTCAGTAGAACAAGCCAAGGGAAATGCCAGGAGAGGAGGTCAAGCAAGTCTGGAACAAGCTGGGTCAAAATGGGAAATTCAAGGAATAGACACAAAGGTACAGGAGCACAGGGAAGCTGATGACAATCCAGCAATGTGAAGGAGACAGCAGCAGCCTTTTATAGGCCAGCAAGAGAGCCCATTTGTCATGTTATGCGCACCTGCATGTGCCCATTCACGTTAATGGTGATTTGCCAAACTTCTGCCAGTGCACATGCATGCAGGGATGCGCTTGTAGTTTCTGCTACTGACAAGATTGCCAGTTCTTCCATGGCCATTTTCCTGACAGGTATGGCCTTAGGAGAGTCTACATGTACTCTGAATGATTCTGATCCTCTTACAAGTGCTTCCCAGAGGGCTAGGCTAATTTCCTGATAAAATTTGCACTCAATGTTCTTTTCAAATGTTGGTCTATTTTTTTCTTTCAGTTTTGAAAAAAATCAGGATAGGTAAAACCCTCTGTCAAGTTTTATTGCGGTTTGTGTTTTTCCCTTGAGGAGATTTAAAGTGATAATAAAGAATATGTTACCCCAACATTTCATCTTCCTGATATGTGTTGGTTGTACCATGTACTTGTTTAAAAAGTATCCTCTTCTCTTTGTATGTCTTCCTTTGTGTGAAATACCTGGTGATCCTGCCAGGACCTTGCTATTGTGCTTTGATAACAGCCTACCTGTCCTCCAATGATCAGATTTGTGCTGACACAGCTCATGCACAGCCATTGGAAAGAGCAGTGTACTGACCCAGGGTCCTGCGATGCGGGGGAACGAAGCCCCGCTCATCTTCCCCTCCTCTCTGCAGCACCAGCATTGTAACTGTGGGCGCCCGGCTGTGGCTTCACCCACTGTGCATGCGTGAGCCGTGACTGGCTGGGCAATCATCTGGGACCTGTGACGTGTCCCAGATGATTGCCAAGAGGGAGGGAGGAGAGGTGATCTCCCTTCTGAGGCCGTGGTGCCCGGGAGGAAGTGGGAGCTGGGACCCTCTAAAAAGAGGGTATCTGCCCCCCCCAAAAAATGACATGCCAAATGTGGCATGTCAGGGGGTCACCTCTCTTAAAGCGGAAGTTCCATTTTTGGGTGGAACTCTGCTTTAATCCAAAAAAAAAATTGCATATACATATACTTTAAGAATACAACAAACTTGTGGAGGTGTTTTGATAGTTTGCATCTATCTTTCATATCTGCTTTTATTTTGTTTTACTGGTGAGTTATAAAATAAGTTCCCAATGCCAACAGCACTGAGTTCTTGAATACTTATTTGCTAAATATTACCAGTTCACTGTTGACCACATAATGTCACTAGGCATGCAAAGCATATACCTGGATTTAAAATTTTATGGGTGCACACATCTAGTTTGATCAATCAAAACATTATAGCTGTATATGAAACAATCACTAACTGTCTGTGATAATAAACCTATAAACATCTTTGGCAGGTAGAGTAGAACCAATGGCACTTGATGCTTTAATCCCTGTGGTAAGTTAGTAATTTTAAATTTGGGCTTTGTGTAAAAGGGAGGGTAGGTACCTCATTGGATTCATTAGGTGGGCACCGTCCTTTTTTGACGTTTCATTGGGGAGACCACTATGCCTCAGGTACGCCTCTCAGTTCTATATTCTTTTACCCCCTCTCGCAGCCCAGTTATCTTTCTTTGTAGTTAATGCAAATCAAAAAGGCTGCTTTCTTTTGCATATGATGAGAACCAGATTGCTTATTGGAGGGAGCAACCCTCATTCCCATCTTCTTCTACTTGTTGAACTTGAAAATGTAGTAATAAAACCCCTGCATCCCACTCCTACAGGGAAATTCTTGAACTTCCAGCCATTCTAAGAAGCTTTAGTTGTCAATTCTATGTATTTGGTCTTTGTCATTTATAAACTTCTTAAACACCATTTTCTCATGGTACTGTCAATTCCACAACATATGCTAGCTTGGTTGTTGTGGCCGATAGGATTATGTTTGTAGCCAAAATATCTGGGGGAAACACAAGTTTTTCTCCCAAGTCCATACCCTTTTATTAATCCTGAGTAATCTTCGGGATACTTGATCAGATTTGATTCTCTGAAGGCCAGCCTAGTGGTACAAATTGTATGGTATAGACATCCCCTGCTGATGTTTGAGTTAACATTTAGGATGGTCAATGCTAGCTGTCTGAGAGCCTGGTTACGGCACCAAGTGTAATGCCCTTGGGTGGGGGTCTTAAGGGGAAGTATAGCCAAAGCTATTTTGGTTATACTTCACCTGGGGATCACATAAGTGCAGTTAGTTCTGCACTCCTGTGACCTGTTTTCAGATGACAGTGGGCTAAAACTTGCTGTTGGCTGACGTCACAGAGCCACAGATCCACCCAGATGCCTGGACCAGCAGCTGGCTCAGGTTCTCACCCAAACCCAGGTATGATCTGCTCAGAGTCATCACTAGTTCACGGCAGCCTTTGTTTGGTGTAAGTTAAAACAGTCATGGAGTAGTTAGGAAAAGATCACAGACTGCAAGGAAAGTTAGGTGATAACGCTGATGGTGATTGCTTTGCTGAAACTGTCCATCTATTTTTGAATGCAGTCACAGACACATTTACAGTGTATTTTACAGTGGAATATTAGATAGGAAGAGATTTAAGAGTGCTTATAGCAGACCTGGCTAATTGCATACAGGGGTAGGTGCATGGGGGGGGGGGCGCCACATCCTTCATCCTCCATGTTTCCCTCCGCATTGGGCACCAAGTGTGAGCCACATAGGAGGCCTACTCCATGGTGGGTTCTTCTGGGCTACACTAGGCACTTGTACAGGTCACTACCTTACACACGGGGTACCTTTACTTTCAATAGATGAATGAACTCCATTAAACTTTCATGATGTTCTAAACACCACCACGGTTACTTGTGCATTTAGTGTCAGCTGACAGCTCACGTTCCTTCATTCCTTCCTCTGCCTTTGCAGTGATTACACCACATGAGCAGAGCATGTAGGGTTAAGATCCCTCCTCTTCTCAGCAATAAAAAAAAAGAACCCCCCCCTTTTCCCTTCTAGAGCTGAGTGGGGGGGGGGGGAGTGTGGACAGCCAGAAAGAGGAGAGTATGCAACTCCAGCTCTCCTATTCTCTGTCCCATATCTGTCAAATCCACAGTAGAACAGAGAGCCGATTGCGCCTAATTAATAAAAAGGGCTTGCACCCCTTTTGTTAATTAGGAGCAGTATATGCTGTTTATGTTTATATACATTATGGTTGCACCACTCTTTGTTAATTCCACAACTGTGTTTTGCACACTCTTATAGCAGATTTTGCTTTTGTTTGTTTGTTGTATGCCCTGGTAAAAAAGGGGCGCTTTAATGTTTAGTGAAAATGTTTAAAGACTATGCACATCCTCACTAGAATATTTTGGGGACTTTTTCAGTAAAAAAAAAAATAGATTGTAAAGTCATTTTATTTTTTAATTTAAAGCTGGCTGGTGTGGGTTCTGTTAACAAATGGGCTTAGTGATTGTTTTTATAGACTATGCACATACTCACACACTCACTATTTTCTGTGAACTAATTATACTCTAATGTTGATTTCTTGATGGAATGTAAAGATGGAATAGAAAGGTACTACAACATTTTGGAAGATTTTTTGTGCTGATAAAATACACTCTAATGTTAATTTCTAGATTTTTAATGATTGATGAGCTTCCTGCTTTAAAGCGGTAGTAAAGTCATTTTTTTCGCTTTGACCTACAGGTAAGCCTATAATAAGGCTTACCTGTAGGTAAAAAGAATATCTCCTAAACCTGTACAGTTTAGGAGATATTCCCTTTGCATGCAGTCGCTGACTTCAGTGGCGCATGCGCTCTGAGCTCCCGACTGAAGGTCCAGAAGATGCTGCCGGACCTTGCTGGAAAGAAGTCTCCCGCGCGCATGTGCGGAAGTGACGACATCGCCGCTCTGGCCACTCACAGCGCCAGAGCCGCGATATCCGGAAGAAATGCCGAGGGAAAATGTCAGCTCCCTCGGTGTGGGCCAAGATCACCTGCCAACACCTCGTTCTAAGGTACCGTATATACTCGAGTATAAGCCGAGTTTTTCAGCACATATTTTTGTGCTGAAAGTGCTCCCCTCAGCTTATACTCGAGTCAAGAACTTTTCTAGTGCAAAGAATGACATTTTCTGAACCGACTTTGGGGCCCCGTATCTCGGGACTACTTGGTGCTAGGACCCCCAAGTTTGGTGTGGAACTAGCACTATAACATATCCAAAGCTGGGGTTCCTAGCACCAAGTGGCCCCGAGATATGGGGCCCAAAAGTCAGTTCGGAAAATGATATTCTCTGCTGCAGAAAAGTGCTTGGCATTATCCGAACCGACTTTGGGGCCCCGTATCTCAGGGCCACTTGGAGCTAGGACTCCCAGCTTTGGATATGTTGTAGTGCTAGTGCCGCTGGGTTTGCACACCAAATTTGGGGTTCCTAGCACCAAGTGCCCCCAAGACATGGGGCCCCAAATTCAGTCAACTGTGTCCACCTGCAGCAATGTCATTTTGGGACCCTTTGTGTCCAGAGACCCCAAATTTTGGCTGCAGCTAGGGGGCATCTAGGAACCCTTAACTACCAAGTTTGAAGTTTGGGGGACCTATGGCTGCAAATTGGCACAGTGAGGCTGCAAATGGGCATTGTTGACCCTCTTTTCCACTTACAGTAGCTGCGCATTTCTCACCCTAGGCTTATACTCGAGTCAATAAGTTTTCCCAGTTTTTTGTGGTAAAATTAGGTGCCTCGGCTTATATTCGGGTCGGCTTATACTCAAGTATATACGGTAAGTATTTCATAATGAGCTAGTATGCGGTGCATACTAGCTCATTATGCCTTTTGCCTTACAGGTTT
Organism: Aquarana catesbeiana; assembly: GCF_042186555.1. Taxonomy (NCBI): domain Eukaryota; kingdom Metazoa; phylum Chordata; class Amphibia; order Anura; family Ranidae; genus Aquarana; species Aquarana catesbeiana. The sequence goes on from NC_133327.1 coordinate 378,549,226, forward strand.
TTAAAAAAAAAAAAAAAATCTGCGGGCTTACTACCGCTTTAAAGTAGAGCCTAGTACAAGTAATTAAATATGTAGGCACTGCAGTAAACTAATAGCTTTTTCTGTGGATAAATTATGCTCTAATGTTTATTTATCAATTTAAAAAAGACTAGTAAGGGTACTGTTACAAATAAGGCCTAATACAAGTGATTTAATATTGCACGTGTAGACAATACAATATTTACACTTTAATGTTGATTTCCTCATTATAACATGGCAAGTAAATAAATACTATGCTTGTAGGCTCCACAATATTTTGGAGGTTTTTTAGTGAATAAATTACACTCTATTGTTGATTTATTGAGTTTTACATGGCTGTTGATGGCCCTGTTCAAAATTGGGCCTAGTGCAAGTGATTTATTACTGCACACATTGGCACAGCAATATTCTGGGGGCTTTTTTTCTATGAATAAACTAAACTATGATGTTGATTTCTTGATGTTAAAATAGATGGTAGGGGCCCTGTTCAAAATTGGATCTAATATAAGTTATTTAATATTGTTATGCAGGTAGCTGCAAAAATATTTAGTATTTTTTCAGTCAATAAATTACATTCTAATGTTGATTTCTAGATTTAAATAGACTCATGAAATAATGTTCATATATAAGATAGTGGCAATATGGTTGAACCAACAGAAAGAATAATTAATGGCTGCTAGTTGCAGTGGACATAGACACTGAGAATGCACAGGATGTGCCTCATGCACTTAGCATAAGTGTAGTGCATGCATGACATTTTGACTCCACAAATCCACCACTAGTTTCACAATAGCACTGAAAGGGTGTATTCTGCTGTATTCACCCAGTGGAGCCTAGTAAATGCAACTTACAAGGCAAGAAAAACAAAGTATCGTAAATGTATTGTTAACTGCACCCCAAACACAGATCACGATCACAGTGCTTTGCGGCCACCAAATTGCATGATACCGCAGTACCATAAGATTTGGTGTGGCATGTTTTTATAAGTAGTGCATATACTTCTTTTTTCCACATTTTGGTGCGATTCAGATCTGAACCAGTCCTAAAAACAGGGGCATTTTTTATCTCAAACCACAGCTGAGTCTATGCTGTGTCTAGCTGAACAGTGCATATTGTAGCCTTATTCTCACCTCCTTGTGTCCTAGATATTGAACTCGGGAGGAGGGGTCACACATTCTGACATCACCGCAGCTATCTTGTTGTATGATCGATGTACATTGTTTTATACAGAGCGCTGTACTTTGCACTTGTGAACAAGTGCCAGACTTGTAAGTGTGATTTTAATTTCTTATAGTAAAGTACTTTTTAGCAGAGAGCACTATATATCCCTCTCTTGATTTTTTATATATACTTGGCAGATCTTACACATCTAAGGATTAATCAGCCTGGACCTTAAAGGGAAAAGCGTGATATGACTGTCCTGTAAAAGTGATTGTAAAGTCTCTTTTTTTTTTCAATAAAAATAACAAGCATGTTATACTTACCTGCTTTATGCAGTGGATTTGCACAGAACAGCCCAGATCCTCCTCTTCTTGGGTCCCTCTTCTGTGATCCTGGCCCCTCCCTCCTGTCGAGTGCCCCCACAGCAAGCAGCTTGCAATGGGGGCACCCGAGCCGAGTCACAGCTCCCTGTGTCCATTCAGACATGGAGCTGCCCCTATCTATCCAGATTGGCTGACTGCCTTTGATTGAGAGCAGCGGCAGCCAATGGTGCCACCGCTGTGTCTCAGCCAATTAGGAGGGAGAGTTTCAGACAGCCGAGGGACTCGTGGACATTGCTAGACAGAGATGAGGCTCAGGTAAGTATTAGGGGGGTGGAAGGGGGCTGCTCCACATAGAAGGTTTTTAATCCTAATGCATAAAATGCACTTGGATGATTATCATGTCACATTTTTGATACACTGCTGTTCCTGTAACTTTGCTGGTGTTCTACTTTCTTATGAAGATTTTCTTATGAACGTTATTGCACTGCACTTAATCTTATGTTACCACAGCATAAAAAAAAAAATGGAATGTAAAATGTAATCACAAATGTGATCACAGATACAGTAAGCGTGTGAGGTGTCCCTGTCCATCCTAAGCACTGTAGCCTAACTTCCTCATTCTTGTCTCTCCAGGTAACATAGACTGCTGTGCTGTGGCTTGGCTCCTGTCTGAATTTGCATTTTCACAAATGCACTTAATTCACTTGGCACTAGAAACAAAAATAATAGAAAGAAAATATACAGTAAGGTATTCTCCTCAATTTAAAAAACAGATGGAGATATCGACGTAGTCAGTTAGAGAATGAAGAAAAGTATCTGAAGAATATGAGATAGTGAAATGAAACACTAGAAAAAAAGCTGACTAGATAGTAGGAGCAGAAGGAGAGACATTTATACTGTATGCCGGAAATCAGAGAGAGGAGAAATTGACCTCAAGAGGAAGGGAAGATTTTATCTAATTTTATCTATTTTTATCTATATTTAGCTGGTTTCTGTTTTTTCAGGTTTGTGCAATATTTTAGAAGGAAAAATAAAATTATTGTTATAGGAAATAAACAAAAGATATATTTTAGATTGGTTGGATTTGCTGATTAAAGAAGTGCAGCACTTCCACCAGAGTGTTATACTAATTCTAATAAGAAAATGTAAAACATTGTTATGGCAGCAATCCCAGTTCACTTATACTGCTCATCTCTAATCTGTACAGTTGAGGGTAAATCCATCAGCGGAAGTTGGATTGGGGGACTGAAAGACCTGTGGAGTGGAGTCAAATGACTCTAGCTCAATTAATTGGGTTGTAAAGGCATACTGTTTTTATTATACCTTATGTGATCAGCTCTGCCCCAGGCCCCCCCTAAATAATTACCCAAGCCCTATCTTGATTCAGCAATGTGCTCCCTTCGCATGAGGCTCAGATTCAGCAGTGTTAGCCATTGACTCCTGTTGTCGTCAATCAAATCCTGTAAGGGTGGAGCAGGGGGTATGGCTGAATGGCACTGCTTGTTTTGCTATGGGGGTACTTGGAAGGAAGAAGAAGGAGTTAGGAGAGCCTACAGGGGACCCCAGAAGAGGAGGTTTGGGGCAAAATCATTAGGTATAACATGTTTATTATTATTTTAAAGAAAATTGAACATTCACAATCACTTGAATATGCAATAATTTTCTTATCTGTAGGCTTGATTGGACCTTCTCAATAAATGGCAGATATGCATTTAAAGATGACAATATGATGACTCTAGTAATGCAGTATTGTTATAATAATCATGATAAATAATCATGTGTTATGGTTTCTGACTATTGGGGTCGAGTCTGCATAAGGAAGGATGATTTAAGCTTCTTTGATCTCTATATTATTCAACTATAGCCCTTGATAACTTTATATTTTGATCAGTCAATAAACAGTTTGTAAAATTGTTTACACCCCCCACCATTTTTTCCCTTTTTTTTCCTCTCTACATGGGGCTCACATTTTTTACACAAGTGTAATTTTCAGGCACAATTGTAAAATGAAATAATGTAATGTACAATTTTGTAATTATTGCTTACTCATTGTACTCATATTTTGATATAAAGAGCATGTGGATCCTGAAGAAGCACTAGATTTATTGGTCCACTAGACTCTACATTTGTACTTATATCTATATACTTATGCAAATCAATTTTTAATAAGGATTAATGTATTTTAAATATTAATAAAGCTGTTGTATGTATTTTACAAATGTATTTTATAACACGTATTGTGTATTATATGACAAGCTAACATCCCCCTACTCCAGGTTCCTTTGTTGGGGACTTCTAAAATGTTGTTTTTCATATAATCAAAGGAATTACATTTTGCTGCTGGCAAATATCTGTGTACTAGAAATATTTTACCTCTTTGTATTTGATCCATAATGCTTAATCATCTATGCAGATGGACAATGCCATGTACCTAATATGACTTGTTTGTTTTCAGCTTTGCAATTGAATGTCTGATAATAGAACACTTTCCAAAATATGTTCTACCATCTGTTACTGAATCATCTGTTGAATTGGTATGACTGCTAATACATATTTTACCACTTTGTTTTGTGATAAATAAGAGTGAGGAAGATATATGCAATGTAAGTTTATTAACATGATTTAAGCTTTATTGTTCATGTCAATGGCGTTCTAGTCAAATACTGCCTTTTCCATTCAAACGTATGCAGATGTGTTTGAATGGAAAATGCGGTATTTGAAAAAAAAATGCACTTGACCTTCTTTGCCTGCTTTTCAAATGCACCTTAATAGAAAACGATTTGTTCAAAAAAGTACAATGCAAAGCAAAGCAGGTTAAACGCAGCTTCAGAACTGCCCTGTGTACTGCTCAATTAAAATCAATAGGATTTTACTGATCTGCATTTGACATATGTTCCAAACACATCTCAAACACCGCAAAACAACATCCATAGACATGAGCCCTTAAGCTAAACAGAAGCTATTTACATAAAGCAGATGGAGTGTGAAAATATTGTGAGGGGGAATTGAAGTCGAAGGTGCCTTCAAAATGAACCCCATAAACTTAGCTCTGAAGGTAGGAAGGCCAAGCCCTTACTAATGTTGTGAAACTAGCTTCTTAGAGGCACACCAACAAAGGGTCTTTAAGCACTGCATCATACCACTACCAAGCAACCACAATTTTTCTTTTACTGAATTTGCTGGTTGAAGGCAATTCCAAGCAAGTGAAAACATTCAGTCCATTGGTAATGCCATTCAGTAAAAAAAGCAACTGTGTGTAGGGATCTGCTGCCCTCTACTGTATGTAAGTGGCTTTGCTGCTTAATGTTTAAAGAGATTATTTATGTACATCACTTCCTGTCTCTGTGTGTCTGGGTCAGAAACCCCATAAATAGGAGAGAGAGAGAGAGAGAGAGAGAGAGAGAGAGAGAGAGAGAGAGAGAGAGAGAGAGAGAGAGAGAGAGAGAGAGAGAGAGAGAGAGAGAGAGAGAGAGAGAGAGAGAGAGAGAGAGAGAGAGAGAGAGAGCCAGTGACCAGTGAGCCGAGTCCACGCCAGATACGCAGTTTTAAGGGCTTGTCGGCCCACTTTTATTAAAGAAAGAAAATGTCCGATAACAGAAGTGTTGCCCACACAGGGGTTTCAGCTTTCCACAGCAACAATGTAAGTTCAATCAGAAATACCAAGCCACCTGGCTCTCTTTAGCAGCACTGCTGCTCAAACTTATGCTTCAGCCCTCTCGGCTCTATAACAGATTTCCTGTACACAGGCTTCAGCCCTCTCGGCTCTATAACAGATTTCCTGTACACATGCTTCAGCCCTCTCGGCTCTATAACAGATTTCCTGTACACCCAGTACCTCAGCACTCTTTTCCAGCTTCCTTTTCCAGCCCATAGGCTTGAACCCTCTGTCTACTCTGACAGACCTGTGCAGACATGCACACTTCTCCCTTGCTTGCCTGGACTCCTCGGGAGGGTGGAGCCCAGAACTATGGTCAGGTGTCTACAAATAGCCCAACACACACCTGACCAGTCAATCTGCTGGTGGATCTCAAAACCTGGAGAAAGCTGCAAAAGCAGTTTTCTCCAGTCCACATTTATGCTCTGAAGCCTTGCCTCAAGCAAATGTGCATACCCTATGTCCACTTTAACCCCATTTTTATAGCGACAGGGACTCTCACTATTACATATCCCCCCCCTTTGTTTCGATCCGGAGGGAGGAACACCAGCACCCGTCATGGTTGGGACACCTCTGTGCTGGCTGTCAGCCACGTAGGCCCAACCTTTTTTTCGGGTGCGCTTCCAGGTACGTCCCACCCTGGATCTTAACAGGGTCCTACATTTCCCTATACTCAGCCTTCTCCCTCTTCTTTTTGGGTGCCTGGGCTTATTCATCTTTCTAGGGGAAACTCTGCTTTCCCTGATCCTTTCTTTCAACTCACGGACATCAGCTTTAACCTTCACTATAGGTTCTAATATCTTTCTCTGGTTGTCTACGGCAACCACGTCATTATTAACAGCACCAATCATCAGATCACCAATTTTGAGATTCCAACTTCCGATACCACCAGTGCTTTTTTCAGAGTTTGTTAGGACCTGTCCTGAGGAGGGACCACACACAGGCGAGTGACTATGCTCCATGGAACTATCACCAAGCTCCACCTCACCTGCTGTCCAACGCTCCATGGGCGGCTGTCCTAACAAACACAGACCCAAGCACAAATCATTCCTTACTGCGATAATGCCAACTGGTGTACACATTACATTGCTACAGCAACCTTCAGCACTTTCTCCTACAGTGTCTCTGGGTACCTTAACCTGTACCTCTTGGTCAGTGACAGAAAACATCTCGACTACTGCCGCGTCTATTCTGGGCCCTTCCTTTTCATGAGGTCTAGCAGGTGAGACAGTGTCTGCGCCCTCTACTGACCACTGCTCAGCCGCACCTCGGACTGCACCAGCAAAGATGTTCTCAGTCACTGCACCAGGCGGAGAGACCTCCGATATCTCCAACAGTTCCCCTGAGCGACCTCCATACCAATCAACAACTGGAAGTACTCTCACCGGGAATCGAGAGATCCTGTGCCAAATGGTTAATAAACATTGGTTCCACCAATTCCACTCTTGGGCAAGGTTTTCCAGCACCGCCTGTATCACCTGGCTCCACCCATTGGTACTACGCAGCACCACCTGGTCCGACCACGATGGAGACACCCAAGTGTACAGTGAGCGTGTTTTTGCCAACTCCAGCATTTCAAGTAAAGTTTCTGTCATTTCAATACATTCCAAGTCTAAATTTGTGACCTCTTTAGGGACCTTTCCCTCCTCCGAGACATGGAGGGGCTCATCCACTGTAGTCTGAGAGGTTGAGACCTTGGAAGAGACCTCCACCTCTTTGGAGGTACTCACCATCACTGCCTGTTGCTCCCCTGGAGCACTGTCAGCCACATGTCTCCTCTTCCCCTCCAACTCAACAATGAGCCTCTGCAGGTCAACAATAGTCACATTGTCACCTTGACACTTGCTATTACTTAGTTGCTGGGCTGTGGACAACCCATCTGCCATGCCTGCGCCCAGAATTGTTCCTTCAGACTGGAGGGCCTCAGTCTTTACAGGGGCTAGCGTACCCATGAGCATCGGCCATTCTGTGACCCCTCCAATGGGCATAGCAGGTGTTCTGTCCACACCTTTGTTACACATCATTGTTTCGTAAGTCTTTGTCACTTGGTCTAGCGCTGCAAGTGTTTCCTTGCACCAATCATCCCAGTCCCTTGTGGTTCCATCACCAGTGCTCCACAGCGCTGCATCAACTGCTCTAGAAGGCCCCACAGGAACCTGGGATTCACTAGCCAAAACAGCACACTTGTCACTTCTATCTACCTCACATTGTGACAATATTTTTTTACTCATATCAACTTGAGAAATTGCATCCTCAACCAAGGCAATGTGCAATGCCTTATTTTGACCACCTTGCTCTGGTGGCGCTACAAACACATCTAGCTTTGAACCCTCAGCTTTTACAGGCTGAATTAACCCCTTGCCAACTGGGCTACACTTAGGGTTGTCAGGTTGTGCCCACACACACTCACTGTGTGACTCAGTCCAACCTTGTTCCACCAGAGTAGGACCAGAACCATCCTGGACAGACTCTGGCTTCATCACATGGAGACCCCCTGAGACCTCCATGGACAATCCTATGCCTCTGCCTGTCACGTGAGATCTACTCTCATCATTGGTAGTGAACACATTACCAACCTCACTCTCAGATATGACATTACAAGAAATACATGTTTCAATGTCATTACAATCCACATCACTTTTACCCATAGTAACACTTTTGTCAAAACAATCATTAGCATTTTCATTGCATGTAGACACAACTGCCATTTTTATGGGTTGTCTATGAGCCACCATAACCTCTGAGTGACTCTTCACAGCGCCTGCTCTCTGTAAAGGGGCACTCTTACCTATTTGGGCAGCTCCATAGCTGACCTGGGAAACTCTCTGCTCCGTCACTGCGAGCTCCTTGGAAGTTTCCCTGGGCAACCCTGCAGCACCTGTAACTAGGGAACATGGCACCAACACTGTTTTGGTCACCCCTAGCTCAATTTTTCCAGCCATCTGCTGGATTATAGCAGGCACTTGCAGAGTCCCCATGTCCTTTCCAGTCTTTAGCCCTGCAGCTACTTGGGCTTTACGCTGTGCCTCCCCACTGCTCTGGGTAGCACACTGCAGCAAGTCTATGTCCATTTGTACTGCGGATCTCCCCACTGGACATACTCCCACTTCACCGGGTTCAGCATCATAAACTGAAACAGTCTTACCAGTTCCTGCAGCTGGTGTCATAGCCTTCACTTGAGTGCGATGTCTTTCATCTGTGGTGTCTCCACAGGCTGACGCCCCCATGTGGTCACGGAGCAATACTGCAGCCTTTCTAGACCCACTGATGCCCCCTGTAGGCAACACACGATTCCTGTTGCTAGGGATAACAGCAGACTTGCACTCCAAAACTGGTTGGCTATACCTCATGCAGGATGTAGACTGTTGCACCCTCCTTTCTGGGCTGACCACTTTCCCTAAGCGGCCATGACACGAAACTTTGCATTTCTCTGCATTTCCAAAATCTTGGTCTTCCGGTGACACCTCTCCCATCCTGGAGCATTGCTGGTGGCCCATGATACGCTGGAACACTCCTCTAAGAAGAATTTCCTCTTTAAACTTGCAGTAGTCATCCTGTTCCCAATCCATCAAATGGTAAACCGACCGGAACTCTATCCGTAACAAGGGTTGCAGCAATTTTGGCCACTGGTCCCTAGGCCATTTTCTCCTTACAGCGACTTTTTCAAATTTTTTCAGGAAGTCCCCAACCTCCTCTGTAGGTAGCATGGGTTGCACATAGTCAGAGGCCACAATCTCAGCCCCTTGCACTGCGCCCCACTCTTTGCGATTCCGCTTGAACCATTCATTTACTGCATCGCACATCACTAGGCCTTCTGGACTGGCCCTCCTAGGTGGCGACATCTTCTCAGGCCACGCTGAGCTTACTTCCACCACACTTTTGCGCTTTCCAGCAAAAAAAAAAAAAATGAAGCACTGTTACTTTAAAGCAAGTTGCTTTTCACTTCATGCAAGATTTCCTCACCTGCACAGTGCACACACAGATTGTGCTGTCTCATGCACACAAACAGTTCATAGCAGAAAAAAAATAAGTTTGACTTTTCATTCACAGGTACACCACCTGCAACACGCAATGCCTTTTGCCTGGCTGCACTTCCACACACAGCCAATAGTTCCTGACTTGAACTCACTGTGGAGCAAGAACCCGGATTCCACCGTCTTCTGCCCGCATCCAACAACCACTTGTAACATCGGGGGTTGGTTTAGCTTAAAGGTAGAGCTTACCAGTGAGCCGAGTCCACGCCAGATACGCAGTTTTAAGGGCTTGTCGGCCCACTTTTATTAAAGAAAGAAAATGTCCGATAACAGAAGTGTTGCCCACACAGGGGTTTCAGCTTTCCACAGCAACAATGTAAGTTCAATCAGAAATACCAAGCCACCTGGCTCTCTTTAGCAGCACTGCTGCTCAAACTTATGCTTCAGCCCTCTCGGCTCTATAACAGATTTCCTGTACACATGCTTCAGCCCTCTCGGCTCTATAACAGATTTCCTGTACACATGCTTCAGCCCTCTCGGCTCTATAACAGATTTCCTGTACACCCAGTACCTCAGCACTCTTTTCCAGCTTCCTTTTCCAGCCCATAGGCTTGAACCCTCTGTCTACTCTGACAGACCTGTGCAGACATGCACACTTCTCCCTTGCTTGCCTGGACTCCTCGGGAGGGTGGAGCCCAGAACTATGGTCAGGTGTCTACAAATAGCCCAACACACACCTGACCAGTCAATCTGCTGGTGGATCTCAAAACCTGGAGAAAGCTGCAAAAGCAGTTTTCTCCAGTCCACATTTATGCTCTGAAGCCTTGCCTCAAGCAAATGTGCATACCCTATGTCCACTTTAACCCCATTTTTATAGCGACAGGGACTCTCACTATTACAATATATATATATATTTTGTGGTTGTTTTGTGGTTTGCATACACCAGCCTTATCTGACGTATCTTAATCTTAACGAAATAGTATATAAGTCTTGAAAAGAGGAAATATTAAACGGAAAGTAATTCTACTCTGAACTGAGTGTCTCAGTGTGAGTTTACTTCAGCGTGCACACTCTATTTCTCTATATTCAATTTGACCAGGGGCAGATATAAAAATATCGGACCTTGGTTCTGATCCAATACATCTGGTGTCCAACATGGGGCTATTTGGGTTCTGTACCGGGGGATAGCCGATCGAGAAGAGACCGAGACAAATCAACACAGGCGGGGCAGAGACTGATCACATCTGGGAAAAACAGTAAGACACTTTTTAATATCTTGTCTACTGTTTATCTTGTACCCGTGATTGGCTAATCTCTGTGTCTATATCGGCTCTCCACGGTCAGCAAAGACAGGTATATATCTTGCCCATAGCCTATTGAACCTATACTAATTATATCTGCCACCTGTTTTGTTCTGTTCTGTTGATCGATCTTGTGTCAGCTGTTGGGAATGAGGGATTGATTATATAGTGACGGATGAGGATAATATTGACGTGGTTAAACTCCTCCTGGGGGAATAAATAATTGTGAAGCATGAGTGCAGTAAAGCATGGGAGAACCAGGAGGGGGCATCAGGAATACCCCCAAGGGCATGGGGATCTCGTGAGGATCTGAACAATCCTGTATTTCTCTACGGTCGTCATCTTGTTGGTCACATCTTGTTGTTTTGGCAATGTCATGTCCTAAGTGAGTTTGTGGACTTCTTTTCAGTAAACATGAAGAGGGTTGGGGTCTAATCGAAGTGGTTGAGACAGGATATAGGACTGAGTCTCTTGGTTATAAACCCTTATTCCTGGAGACCACACACATATTGGTGTTCCGATTAAATATACATTATCCAGTCAAAATTGTTGTTGGCAAGTCATTGGAGGTCATAGAGGCTGAGGCTAGAATAAGAGAGCAGGGAGACGAGAGGTACCCCTTACAACTTGAACAACCAGAAGGAATTGAAGAGGTGGAAAAAGCTAGATTGAGAAATTTAGGCTTTGAGCTGGGACATGTAATGAAAGTTGAAGTGGTCCATTGAATATTAACTGCTGTACTCCTTATTCATCTGTTAAATGTCTTGTTGAGAGTAATAAGTGTTCACATATTACTCGGCTCTCCTACCCGTGGCCACCTCAGGTGGACAGGGCTGTGACTAGTCTACGTTTTGGGAAGGTGCATGCAAGGAGGCTTGCTTGGCAGCCGAACACTGTAGACATTCCTCTCTCTCTCCCTCTCCCTCTCTCTCTCTCTCTCTCTCTCTCTCTGTCTTGTCCGTGGGAAAACCAGACACCTCCCCACCCAAGCCTCAGGAGGCTGCTGCCCCAACAAACCCGGCACTAGGGACTCAGACTCAGTCCAAATCCTCCCCTCGAACCCCCGACCAAAGTCGCACCGGCACTGTCAGGGTGCCCGGAGGTGACATGCATGCCGGAACAGGTACAATCCCAAAACAACAGACTGTTACATTTCAAGGCACACCCCGCATTGAATCCATTCCCCTGTATGACTCACAAGCTGAAGGCCCAGTATCCAGTAACCCATTTGACAGCTTGCCACTTGACAACCCACTCTGGCCATTTAGTAGTGACTCACTTCCACTGTTACATCCCTCACAGCAGCCCATGGTCCTTAGAGCTGGAAATGAACCACCTCCCATGACATCGAGTCCCTCACACCATCAAAAACAGCGGCCCCTTCATTTCACCACAGAGAGGAATGCCTACAGCACCAGGGGCTCCTCTGATGTACTTAAATTTCCCCCCCTTTGAGGCTGCATCTCTTCTTGCGAGCCTACCAGACCCTGAAAAACAGCCCATGCCATTTTATAGAAGGATCACCCAAATCCAAAAAAGACAAACGCGGCTGCGTGGTGGGATTTGGTGAGCCTGTGTGAGATAAAGGCAGGAGATGCCTACTGGCCATTGATGGAGAAACGCTTTGATCAGTACTACTGTGAGGACATTAACCTCCCTGGCGGTATTCCCGAGTCTGGCTCGGGTTGGATTTTTTATACCAAAAGCGGTATCCCCGAGCCAGACTCGGGCTTGCATCGCAGGAATCCAGGAAGAGCATACTTACCTTGTCCCCTGGATCCTGCGATGTCTCCCCGCTGTGATCGGCGAGCCGCTGTGTCTCGCTCGATTCACAGTGCCGAGCTCCGTTCCCTGCGAGCGTTGCGACGCACGGGGACGGAGTTCGGCGGTAAATTCAAAAGTGAAACACACAGTATAGATACAGCATACTGTAATCTTACAGATTACAGTACTGTATCAAATAATTACACATCCCCTTTGTCCCTAGTGGTCTGCCCAGTGTCCTGCATGCAGTTTTATATATATAAAACTGTTCTTTCTGCCAGGAAACTGGAGATTGTCCATATCAACCAAAACTGTCTCTTTACATCAAAAGTGGTTTTAGAGCAGCTAGAAAACAGCGATAATAAATTAGAATCACTTGCAGAATTGAGCAATAGTGATTTGTGGGGAGATCCGTCAAACACTAAAAGTAACGAAAGCTAAAATTCTGCAACTGAGCAAATTTCAGTGTTTTTGATTTGATTACATTATTATATATTTTTTATTATTATTATATTATGATTTGTTATAATTATTTATAGTTATTTATTATATTATAATTTTTTATTTCGTTTTTCAAACTTTATCATACCCGGGATGTCTACTAGACTCTTGTTTGGACAGATTTAAGTGAACTATTCCTAAGAATTACAGGCCTACAATATAAAACGCCAAATTTCTGTGCAAAATAATTGTACCGCTTTCAGCACCTAAAATCAGAAATAATCATACCGCCAGGGAGGTTAAGACTCAGGATGTGACTTCGTGAGTCAGTTAAAAAGATGGACTCAAGACCGCTTGGCAGACCAAGCGACTAGTATACAAGAGATCATATAGGAAAATGGCAAATCCATTGAGAAATATCACAATAGAATATCACAAGTGTTTATTGATTTGGGTTTTAGCATGCTCAACAAAGCACACAGACACATGCTAGCTATCGCATTTGTCTCAGGTCTCAAAGAGTCAATCCGAAAGGGTCTGCTCCTATCACGCCCAGAGTATAGAGTAATGGAGCTTCAGACATTGTTATTAGTAGCAAAAGGTCTAAAATCCTCACAGAGCAGTAGAAAGGTAGCTCCTCTCATTATGGCCTCTGACGCACCGTATCTGCGCCCACCAGTACCAACTCCACGTGTCTGCTACAACTGTGGAAGACCCGGCCACTTCAGAAGGGAATGCCGAAGCCCTCGGAAATTCACCCATAGTCAACCAAGCTCCAGCCGTGGTCCACATGAAAGCACTCAGTATCAGAAACATGACAACCCACCTCTCCCACCGCCCCGCTCCTCTCCGGATCACATGGACTTTCTCCGCTAGGATTCAGGCAAGCCTGTGTCACCTGTCCCTGCCATGGTATCTTCTGGAGACTCAGGAAGCCCTCTTGAAAAAATAACCCTTCCCATCGAGGGCCATCCTACCACTTCCCTATGCGACACAGGCACGGCCAGGTCCGTAATCAGGGCAGAAGAGCTACCCGATACCTCATTCCTATCAAACATTGATATAACATGTGTGGGGGTTGATGGAACACCCAGGAAGAACCCCTTAACCCGCCCCCTACAAGTTGGCAATTTTCCTGACCTACTAGCAAGATTTGTGGTCTCGTCCACATGCCCCTTAAATCTGTTAGGGGCTGATGTCTTGTCCAGACTCCAGGCTTCTATTTGCTTCCAACCTGATGCCTCAGCATTGTGCTCCGTCCCCCTGCTGTTATCCTTGGACACACCAGATGAGGCTGGAATCCCGCAAGAAGTCTTGGATCGAGTTCCCCCATGCCTGTAGTCCACAGGGCCTGAAGATATAGGGCACCTAAAAGTGCCACTAATCATGGTGCAGCTGAAGCCAGGGGCCCCCTTGCCCAGAAAACTACAATACCCCTTGAAGCCAGCTCAATCTGTATCCATTTCAATGCAAATCGAGGCCCTTTTGTCAAATGCAGCTCTAGTACCCTGCACATCACCCTGTAATACACCACTGTTTCCAGTAAAGAAACGCACCGCAAAAGGGGAGCCAGAGAAATACAGGATGATGCAGGACCTCATGGCTGGTAACAAAGTTACTGTACTAGAAACACCTAGCATGCCCAACCCCCACACTTTGCTGGCAGGAATACCACCCACAGCGAAGTACTTTACGGTGGTGGACCGAGAGAACGCTTTTTTTAGCTTCCCCCTTGACCCCTGCTGCCAGTTTCTGTTCACCTTCATCCACGAGGGGTGGAGCTACACCTGGACTGTTATGCCACAAGGTGTCCAGAACTCCCCCTCCCAATTCGCCAAGGCAATGGCCCTCATTCTGGACACCTGGATGAAGTTACACCAAGACATTGTACTCCTTCAGTATGTAGATGACCTCCTGCTTTGTGCAGATACCCTTGGTGACGCCTCAGTTTTCTCTGAAAGCCTCCTCCACTACTTGGCTGAGCAAGGGTGCAAGGCCTCGAAGCAAAAGGTTCAGTGGTGCAGAGAAAAGGTGGTTTTCTTAGGCCACTGCATCTCCCAAGGCACCCAACATCTCACTGAAGAAAGAGTTGCTGCAATCAAGGCCATCCCTTTGCCTCAAGGTCAAAAGCCCCTTCATGCCTATCTAGGGTTGATCTTCTACTGCCGTTCTTGGATCCCAGAGGCCTCCCCCTGGATGCAACCTCTCTACGAAGCCTTGAAATCTGACCCTTTCCTGCTTTCCCCAGAAACTGTGGACAATTTTGAAGTTCTGAAGGAGATCCTCTCAACAGCCCCTGCTTTGGGCCTCCCAGACTATGAAAAGACTTTCAAACTGTTTGTCTCAGAGAGACAGGGACATGCCACAGGAGTTTTGGCTCAGGCCCATGGCAACAGGCTCAGACCCATTGGTTATTATTCTTGCCAATTGGACTCAGTGGCTGGGGGGGACCCTCCTGCCTCAGAGGCGTCTTTGCAGCCCAAACTCTTTTGGACAAGACCACTGACCTCGTGTTGGGCCATCCTTTGATCCTCCTTGCCCCTCATGACATACAGTTGTATGCAAAAGTTTAGGAACCCCTGACAATTTCCATGATTGTCATTTATAAATATTTGGTTGTTTGGATCAGCAATTTCATTTTGATCTATCAAATAACTGAAGGACACAGTAATATTTCAGTAGTGAAATGAGGTTTATTGGATTAACAGAAAATGCGCAATATGCATCAAAACAAAATTAGACAGGTGCATAAATTTGGGCACCCTTGTCATTTTGTTGATTTGAATACCTGTAACTACTTAGCACTGATTAACTGGAAAGCACAATTGGTTTGGTGAGCTCATTAAGCCTTAAACTTCATAGACAGGTGCATCCAATCATGAGAAAAGGTATTTAAGGTGGTCAATTGCAAGTTGTTGTTCTCTTTGACTCTCCTCTGAAAAGTGGCAACATGTGGGCCTCAAAACAACTCTCAAATGACCTAAAAACAAAGATTGTTCTACATTATGGTTCAGGGGAAGGCTACAAAAAGTTATCGCAGAGATATAAGTTGTCAGTGTCCACTGTGAGGAACACAGTGAGGAAAAGGAAGACCACAGGCACAGTTCTTGTTAAGGCCAGAAGTGGCAGGCCACATAAAATATTGGAGAGGCAAAGGCGAAGGTTGGTGAGAACGGTGAAAAACAGCCCACGGACCACTTCCAAAGACCTACAACATCAACTTGCTGCAGATGGTGTCACTGTGCATCCTTCAACAATTCAGCGCACTTTGCACAGGGAGAAGCTGTATGGGAGAGTGATGCGAAAAAAGCCTTTTCTGCACACACTCCACAAATGGAGTCGCTTGAGTTTGGACAATCCAGCTTCATTTTGGAATAAAGTGCTGTGGACTGATGAAACAAAGATTGAGTTATCTGGTCATAACAAGGGGCGTTATGCATGGCAACAAAAGAACACAGCATTCCAAGAAAAACACTTACTACCCACAGTAAAATTTGGTGGAGGTTCCATCATGCTGTGGGGCTGTGTGGCCAGTAGCGTTACTGGGAATCTAGTTAAAGTTGAGGGTCGCATGGATTCCACTCAATATCAGCAGATTCTTGAGAATAATGTTGAGGAATCAGTCACAAAGTTGAAGTTATGCTGGGGCTGGATATTTCAACAAGACAACGACCCAAAACACTGCTCAAAATCTACTCGGGCATTTATGCAGAGGAACAAGTACAATGTTCTGGAATGGCCATCCCAGTCCCCAGACCTGAATATCATTGAACATCTGTGGGGTGATTTGAAGCGGGCTGTCCACGCTTGGCAACCATCAAAACTGAACTGGAGATGTTTTGTAAGGAGGAATGGTCCGAAATACATTCATAAAGAATCCAGACACTCATTACAGGCTATAGGAAGCATCTAGAGGCTATTATTTCTGCTAAAGGAGGCTCTACTAAATATTGATGTGATTTTTCTGTTGGGGTGCCCAAATTTATGCACCTGTCTAATTTCGTTTTGATGCATATTGCGCATTTTCTGTTAATTAAATTGCTGATCCAAACACCCAAATATTTATAAATGACAATCATGGAATTTGTCAGGGGTTCCTAAACTTTTGCATACAACTGTAACTGCCATACTAAACCAAGTACAGCCCAAACACCTGTCCTTGCAGAGGCACCTCAGACTCCAGTGTGCCTTGCTTCTCCCCAATAACATCACCATCCTCCGATGTGATACCCTTAACCCATCCACTCTGCTTCCTCTTCTCGAGGGGGGAACCTCTTTGGAGAATGACCCTCATCTCACCGCTCATGACTGCTTCGAAGGGATGACGATGGAAACAGCATGCCTACCGACAGTATGTGAAACAGCCCTTGAGAATCCTGACTTGACAATTTTTGTGGATGGTTCCAGGTTTGCAGACAGCACTGAACGGTACCACACAGGATACACAGTCACCACTGAAGATACAGTTCTTCAGGCTTCCACATTGTCTTCCTCCATGTCTGCCCAGGAAGCAGAACTCCAGGCCCTAACTATGGTATGTAAATTGGCAGAAGGAAAAAGAGCCAACATTTATACAGATTCAAGATATGCTCTTGGCGTTGCCTGCAATTTCAGTATTATCTGGAAAACCAGAGGGTTCCTTACAGCAGCAGGTACAACTCTAAAGCACAGTTCAGCTATCAAGGACTTAATGGATGCCCTACTCCTCCCAGCACAAGTGGTCATACTTAAGGTGAAGGCACATGGCAAACTGGTTTCCCAAGAGGGATGAGGCAATCACCTGCTGCAAAACAAACTGCAAATGGAACACAAGAAGTGGTCAGCAGAGTGAATGCACCCATCCTGGTTGACCCAATAGATACCCCTGAAGAGACTGTGCAAACCACCATGATTCTACAAAACCCTCATGTGGACAGGACCCACCTCAAGGAGCAGCAGGAGGCAGCTGACAAAGAAGAAAAAGAAGTGTGGATCAAAAAAGGAGCCACAAAAGTTGAAGGAATCATGGAATTGTACAAGAAACCGTGTCTGCCAGGATCAATGTTTCCTGCAGTGGTACAGTGGGCCCACGGTGCCTCTCATTTGTCAAAAACCTTGATAAACGCCCTGATCAACAAATACCCACCAAGTCCTGCTAATTCTAAATCCACATACACTAATGTGTCTTTAAGACCCTGGGCCATGTCCCTTCATATAAATCCCACTCCCATATTACCTCACTCACTCTCCTGCTTCTCCTAACCCCCGGAGATATATCCCCAAACCCTGGGCCTCCATCATTTAACTGTACCCCATGCACCCATCACCCTGCACCCTCTTGTAGCAGCCACAATCAACACAATTTAGTTCCCATTTCTATTCTTCCTAAGACCAGACTCCCTGTCTCTTGTGTCCTTTGGAACTTCCGCTCTGTCTGCAACAAACTCACCTCTCTCCATTACCTCTTTATTGCCAACTCATTTAACCTACTCGCCATTACCTAAACCTGGCTCCTCGAATCCGACACTGCGTCTTCTGCTGCCCTATCCCATGGTGGTCTTCTCTGGACTCACTCCCCCAGATCCAGTGGACATAAGGGAGGAGGCGTCGGAATCCTTTTAGCCCCACATAGCACCTTTCAGGTACTACACCCACCTCCCTCTCTTTCACTCTCCTCTTTTGAAGCACACTACATCCGTCTTTTCACTCCAGTTTCTCTAAGGATAGCTGTGATCTACAGGCCCCCTGGACCAGTATCAACCTTTCTTGAAGACTTCTCTGCCTGGCTACCCTACTTTCTTTCTTCTGAAATCCCCACAATCATTCTCGGGGGGCTTCAACATCCCTATTAATACTAACACTCCTGCCACTTCCAAACTTCTCAGCCTAACATCCTCCTTTGACCTGAACCCAAAGATACATGCTCCTACTCACTCTGAAGGCAATACCCTTTACCTCGTTTTCTCTCACCTTTGCACTCCATGCAACCTCTCTAACTATCCATTCCCTCTCTCTGATCACCACCTTTTTAGTTTCACTCTCTCCCTCTCCTCCACCTCCTCTCCCTCCAACCGCCTAAAAGTTACCCGCAGAAACCTACATCATCTCAACCCTTCTCTTCTCTACTCTGCTATCGACAACCTCTACGACAAAATCTCATCCCTATCCTACACCAACCTAGCCACTTCTGTCTACAACACCTCACTTCTAGCCTCACTGGACTCAATGGCCCCCCTCACTACACATAGAATTAGGCCCTGACCCCTTCAACCTTGGCAAACAGATGATACTAGAAGTATGAAAAAATGTAGTCATGCTCACGAGCGCCAGTGGCGTAAGACTAAGTCTCAGAGAGATTTCAACCAATATAAATCTGCCCTCCAAAAATACAATTCCAGCCTCCTCACTGCCAAGCAGACCTACTTTATCACTCTCATTAGCAGCTTATCATCCTGTCCCCGTCAACTCTTCTCTGCCTTCAACTCTCTACTTCGTCCTCAACCGCCTCCACCCGCCAACTCACTCACTGCCCAGGAGATCGCCAATCACTTCAAACAGAAGACTGATACAATTCGTGAGGAGATCTCTACTTCCGATACCCTCCACGCTTCACGCTTCATGCCCACAGGCACAAGCATTACTTCCCTCTTTCAACCCCACCACTATAGACGAGGTTGCTAAACTACTTGCTAATGTCCACCTTACCACCTGCCCTCTGGATCCTGTTCCCTCACAAATGCTACGTTTACCCTCTGGCTCTATGCTACACTCTCTAACCCACATCTTCAATCTTTCCCCCAACTTTCTAAAACATGCACTTGTCAGACCCATAAAAAGCCCTCACTGGACCCATCTAATCTTAACAATCTACGCCCCATCTCCTTGCTCCCCTTCTTATCCAAACTCCTCGAACGTCTGGTCTACAACCGACTGAGCGTCCACCTCGTTGATAATAGACTTCTTGATCCCCTTTAGTCTGGATTTCATTCTCAACAGTCCACAGAATTTGCTCTCCTAAAACTAACAAACGATCTACTAACGGCCAAAACCAATCCACACTATTCTGTACTCCTACTACTGGACCTCTCTGCTGCCTTTGATACAGTTGACCACCCCCTCCTTCTCAAAAAACTCCACGACTTTGGTCTCCGTGACTGTACTCTTTGCTGGTTCTCTTCCTACTTATCCAACCTTTACCTTTAGCGTTTCTTACAACTCTACTTCCTCTTCTCCTCTTCCTTTCTCAGTTGGGGTCCCCCAAGGTTCTGTTCTGGGACCTCTCCTATTTTCAATCTACACCTCCTCCCTGGGTCAGCTGATAGCATCCCATGGCTTCCAATACCACCTCTACGCTGAGGACACCCAAATCTATTTCTCTACCCCTCAGCTCACTCCCTCTGTCTCCTCACGTATCACTAATTTACTATCAGATATATCAGTCTGGATGTCACACCACTTCCTCAAACTCAAGCTATCAAAAACCGAACTTATAATTTTTCCTCCCCCATATGCCCCTTCCCCTGATCTCTCGGTTAAAATCGATGGCACAACTATAAGCCCATCCCCACATGTCAAGGTTCTAGGTGTAGTCCTGCACTCTGAAGTTTCCTTCAAGCACCACGTCCAATCACTGTCCAAATCCTGCTTCCTCAATCTCCGCAACATCTCCATAATACGCCCCTTTCTAACCAATGACACAACAAAGCTCTTAATTCACTCTCTGGTCATCTCTCGCCTCAACTACTGCAACTCCCTTCTCATTGGTTTACCTCTACAGAGTCTATCACCTCTTCAATCCATTATGAATGCTGCTGCCAGACTCATCCACCTTACCAATCGCTCTGTCTCTGCTATCCCTCTCTGTCAATCCCTCCACTGGCTTCCGGTCAGCCAAAGAATTACATTCAAAATACTAACAACTACGTACAAAGCCATACACAATTTAGCCCCCAGCTACATCACTAGCCTAGTCTCTAAATACCAACCTACTCGTTCTCTTTGTTCCTCTCAAGACCTTCTGCTCTCTAGCGCCCTCATCACCTCCTCCCATGCTCAACTCCAGGACTTTTCCAAAGCCTCTCCAATCCTATGGAATGCCCTTACCCTAATCTGTCCGCTTATCTCCTACTCTATTAGCTTTTAGACAATCCCTGAAAACCCTTCTCTTCAGAGAAGCCTACCCTACCGACACCTAACAACTGTTTTTTAATTTTCTCCATCAGCTCACCCCCCCACAGTTTTCACCTTTTGTTTCCACTTGACCCTCTCCTCTAGATTGTAAGTTCTAACGAGCAGGGCCCTCTGATTCCTCCTGTATTGATTTGTATTGTAAGTGTACTGTCTGCCCTCGTGTTGTAAAGTGCTGGGCAAGCTGTTAGCACTATATAAATCCTGTTTATTAATAATAATAATAATAATAATAATAATAATAATAATTCTACTTGGCTCCAGGAATCACTCCACTCACAAACAACTTCTGCAAGTCGTGCACTATCTGTGCTAAATGCATTCCAGGAAGAACGGAAAAGGTACCTTTGAAGCATCTAGCAAAAGCCCAGTACCCCATCCAAAGGTTCTCCGCATGGCCGGAAAGCTATCCCGTTACCAACATGATGGCAAAGACCACGGCTAAAAGACTTCTAACAGAAATAGTGTGCAGATATGGTGTCCCAGAGGTTATAGAGAGTGACCAGGGGCTGGCTTTCATGGCCTCAGTGACCAAAGAGATATGGACAGGTTTAGGGGTCACACTAGCTTTCCACACCACATACCATCCTCAAAGCAGTGGTGAAGGTGGGAAGATTAAATTGCACAATAAAATCTAGAATGCTAAAAATGTCTCAGGAAACAGGAATTGGCCAGACAGCCTACCCATTGCCTTATTCAGTGTTAGGTACACTCCAAGGGGAAACCATGGCTTGTCACCCTATGAGATATTGTTTGGTTCAGCCCCCAGACTGGGTTGTTATTTCCCGCAACAGTTGCAGCTCCAATCTGATGTATTGACTGATTATGTGACTGCTTTATCTCGAGAATTAACCCGTATCCATTCGCAAGTGTTTTCTTCCATTCCAGATCCTGAGTTAGATACAGGAACACACAAGCTGGTTCCCGGTGATTGGGTCCTGGTAAAAAAGTTTGTGAGAAAGTACACCCTGGAACCCAGATATGATGGTCCTTTCCAGGTCCTCCTAACACTTACCACATCAGTAAAGGTGGCCAGGAAAGAACTCGTGGATACACGCCTCCCACTGCAAGAAGGTCCCTGTACCCGAGGAGGAGGCCTAGGGGACCAAACCATGATTCTGTATATCCTTTTCATTGTAATCATTGCTCAAGCACAAGAGGTAGCCATCAAACAAAAAGATGGTATAACACTAGGGATGAGCCGAACACCCCCCTGTTCGGTTCACACCAGAACATGCGAACAGGAAAAAAGTTTGTTCGAACACACGAACACCGTTAAAGTCTATGGGACACGAACATGAATAATCAAAAGTGCTAATTTTAAAGGCTTATATGCAAGTTGTTGTCATAAAAAGTGTTTGGGGACCTGGGTCCTGCCCCGGGGACATGGATCAATGCAAAAAAAGTTTTAAAAATGGCCGTTTTTTCGGGAGCAGTGATTTTAATAATGCTTAAAGAGAAACAATAAAAGTGTAATATTCCTTTAAATTTGTACCTGTAGTATGCCTGTAAAGGGGCACGTGTTTCCCCATGTTTAGAACAGTCTGGCAGCAAAATGACATTTCAAAGGAAAAAAAGTCATTTAAAACTACTCGCGGCTATTGCATTGCCGGTCCGACAATACACATAGAAGTTCATTGATAAAAACGGCATAGGAATTCCCCACAGGGGAACCCTGAACCAAAATTAAAAAAAAAATGACGTGGGGGTCCCCCTAAATTCCATACCAGGCCCTTCAGGTCTGGTATGGATATTAAGGGGAACCCCGGCCAAAATGTAAAAAAAAAAAAATGATGTGGGGGTTTCCCCTAAATTCCATACCAGGCCCTTCAGGTCTGGTATGGATATTAAGGGGAACCCCGGCCAAAATTAAAAAAAAAAAAAAAGACGTGGGGGTCCCCCTAAATTCCATACCAGACCTGAAGGTATGGATATTAAGGGGAACCCCGCGCCAAAATAAAAAAAAAAAAACGGCATGGGGTCCCCCAAAAATCCATACCAGACCCTTATCCGAGCACGCAACCTGGCAGGCCTCAGGAAAAGAGGGGGGGACGAGAGAGTGGCCACCCACTCCTGACACCCCCCAGCTATGAAATTTAAAGGGATATTACACTTTTATTGTTTCACTTTAAGCATTATTAAAATCACTGCTCCCGAAAAAACGTCCGTTTTTAAAACTTTTTTTTGCATTGATTCATGTCCCCTGGGGCAGGACCCAGGTCCCCAACACTTTTTATGACAATAACTTGCATATAAGCCTTTAAAATTAGCAGTTTTGATTTCTCCCATAAACTTTTAAAGGGTGTTCCGCGGCATTCGAATTTGCCGCGAAAACCCCAAATTGTTCGCTGTTCGGCAAAGCTCGAAGCTCATCCCTACATAACACAATTCTGGTATAACTCATCCAATACACATGTTGCCACTTTTATATCTTCTTATGAACAGATAATTCCAGGTACTATGTACAGGATCAGGTCCTGGGATAAAACATTAGGTCCCATGACAGTGTATGTATGCGTTATTGACACTTATTGGGGAAACAACTGTGATTCCTGGGGAGCAGTGGCATGAAACACCGGAACAAACTGGGGGTACAAGCCTGAGAACGCCTTAAATAGAAAGGACAAAGATGGGAAGTAACTCATAGTTAGAATGACAATCAACAAGCACACGGATCAGTATTTCACCAAAGAGTTCAGGTTGACCATTGAGAATCCTAGCCCAGGAAACAGTGGGACCTATGTTCCGGGCCTATGGTGGGGAAGTGGGTATCCCAGTTTTAGAAAACCTTTCCAACTGAAAGATATGTTCAATAACCCGGAGTGGGGAGTTTCCCAATCTACATCTAGCTCCAATCCCCTGAGGCCCCATATACAGACACTGAAGGACATGGTAGCCATAGCAGACCCTACCTTTGAGGATACTATGGCTGCAGAAACCGGGTTCTCACATGTCAACTTGTGGCTCAAATGAATGAGGTACAGGGCAGGAAAGCACAATAAAACCAACTGCTAGGTGTGTGGGGGGGCTAGACCTCATTTAGGAACAGTACCCCTAAACATATCCCCCGAACATGAGACATGTTTCCTTAGCCTGTTTACCAACACAACCACTAACCACTCCCTGTGTGAACATTGGAAGAAGGAATATCCCATAGTCACCAAGACCCCCAAGCCAGGAGAAGGTATCACCATATATCCTGGCAATTACACATGCTATGGATGGTATCAGGGAGTGGGGAAACCCCTTGGGAATTTCACTAAGGGTTACTGTGGATCTTATAGTGAGGCCTCTGCAGATCTGGTGCAAAATCAAGTCCAGTCTTTGGGAGACGTGTACTGGATCTGCGGAGGCATGAAAATCAGAAGCAGATTGACAGGACAGTGGACAGGAGAATGTGCACTGGCCAAGGCCATAATGCCTCTACGTATTCTCTCGGAAAACCCAAAGCCAGAAACAAAAAATACACTCAGGCCTAACAGGAGGCGTAGGAGTGCCCCAGCAGGAAGCTTTGACCCTCATGTATACATAGATGCCATAGGGGTCCCTAGAGGGGTTCCAGATAAGTTCAAAGCAAGAGACCAAGTAGCAGCAGGATTTGAGTTCCTGATCCCCATCATCACTGTAAACAAGAATGTAGACTGGATAAATTACTAATAATCTACTATAACCAACAAAGGTTTGTCAATTACACCAGAGATTCACTCCAAGTTTTAGCCGAGCAACTGGAAGCCGCTTCACATATGACCTTCCAAAACAGTATGGCCTTAGATATGGTCCTAGCTGAAAAGGGGTGTGTGTGTGTAAGACGTTACCTGAAACAAGTACATGCTGTACTTATATCCCAGACAACACAGGCCCAAATGGTAAAGTGACCTTAGCCATCCAGAAAATTGAAGGTTTGTCTAAGGAACTAACAGGGAATTCAGGGCTCTCCAACCCCTGGGATCAGTACTTCACCTGGATCAAGGGGAGATGGCAGGGAATTTTAACACAGATCGGAATAGCCATTCTGATATTTTTAGTGACCCTAGCTGTCATGGTCTGCTGTGTTCTTCCCTGCCTTAAGAAGTGTGTAGAAAAAGCTGTTGACCAATCTACTCCCATGTTTGTGAACCAAGAAATACCAGATGATGATGATTGATGATGATGATGACAGACAGCACCTGATTGCCCTTCTCTAAACTGTATCAAGGGGCGTAGTGAGTTAGTCGCTGCTCTTCTCTATATACAGTCCAAAAGAGTTGCTGAGGAGAATGGGCCAGGTGAGTAGGACTTCTAGTATGAGGGACAGATAGAAATAGACAGTTTCAAGGGGGGACTGTAATGGATGTGGTTGGAATATCATGACGAAATGTCTATTACAATATGTATAAGTACATGTTTTATATGCCTGACATATATCAGCTTCAGCTTATCAGCCTTAAAACATATTTAGTAGATATCTGCAAAGCTTAACCCTCCCTTGCTGTGGAACTGAACTGCAAGAGAACTGCAAGAGTTAAGAGAAGAGTGCACTTGCTCCGAAAATACACTCAAAAGTTAACACCAACGTTTCAGAAGAAAAAAGAACATAGCTATGACCAGTTGCTACTTCCTCATATGGACGACCCAGCTAAAGCCTATATTTTTTGTCACAATATATATATATTTTGTGGTTGTTTTGTGGTTTGCATACGCCAGCCTTATCTGACGTATCTTAATCTTAACAAAATAGTATATAAGTCTTGAAAAGAGGAAGTATTAAACAGAAAGTAATTCTACTCTGAACTGAGTGTCTCAGTGTGAGTTTACTTCAGCATGCATGCTCTATATCTCTATATTCAATTTGACCAGGGGCAGATATAAAAATATCGGACCTTGGTTCTGATCCAATACAAGGGCACAAAAAACAGTATTAGCTAGTTCTAGGTTAGACATCTGATGGCCATTTCTGGTAGTTGGAAGTAAGGATACATGTCAGACTGGAAACTAAGGACTACAGAGCAGAGTAGATTGTACCACAACACAGTTTCTGCCAGTGAGATGCTGCATTCTAGGCTGGTTGGAGAATGGCAGGAGGGTCTCCCCATCACCACTGATCTTGTCTT
Organism: Aquarana catesbeiana; assembly: GCF_042186555.1. NCBI lineage: Eukaryota > Metazoa > Chordata > Amphibia > Anura > Ranidae > Aquarana > Aquarana catesbeiana. Next base: position 378,575,119 of record NC_133327.1, read on the forward strand.
CAGGTTTCTGACACAAAGACGGACACCGCAACTTTGTGATCAAACGCTCTCTTCCAGTTAGTGAAGGTTCTGGTTCTCTTATTTACCTACAGGTTTAGCACAATTCCCTGTTTAACTGCTTGCCGACCGGCTCACGCTGATATATATACGTCGGCAGAAGGACACGTACAGGCAGATTAACGTACCTGTACGTTGCCCTTTAAGAAGCGGTTTGCATGCCTGCCTGCCACGACCTCCGTGAGCGTGATCGCGGGTCCTGCGGACCCGATGTCCGTGGGGATACCCGCGATTGTCTCACGAAGAGGAAAAATGGGGAAATGCTTATGTAAACAAGCATTTCCCCGTTCTGCCTAGTGACAGGACACTGATCACCGTTCCCTGTAATTAGAAGCGGTGATCGGTGTTGTGTCACACATAGCCACGCCCCCCCCACAGTTAGAATCACTCCTTAGGACACACTTAACCCCTTCACTGCCCCCTAATGGTTAACCCCTTCACTGACAGTCACATTTACACAGTAATCAATGCATTTTTAATTGCACTGATCGCTGTATAAATGTGAATGGTCCCAAAATTGCACCAAAAGTGTCCGATGTGTCCACCATAATGTTGCAGTCACAATAAAAATCGCTGAACACTGCCATTACTAGTAAAAAAAAATTATTAATAAAAATGCCATAAACTATCCCCTATTTTGTAGACGCTATAACTTTTGCACAAACCAATCAATAAACGCTTATTGTGATTTTTTTTATCAAAAATATGTAGAAGAATACGTATCGGCCTAAACCGAGGAAAAAAATTTTTTTTATATATTTTTTGGGGATATTTATTATAGCAAAAAGTAACAAATAATGCATTTTTTTCAAAATGATCACTATTTTTTTGTTTATAGCGCAAAAAATAAAAACCGCAGAGGTGATCTAATACCACCAAAAGGAAGCTCTATTTGTGGGGAAAAAAGGACATCAATTTTGTTTGGGAGCCATTTCGCATGACCGCGCAATTGTCAGTTAAAGCGACGCAGTGCTGAATCACAAAAAGTGCTCTGATCTTTGGGCAGCCAAATGGTCCGGGGCTTAAGTGGTTAAGGAGGGTCATTTCTCATAGCCCCCAGGGAGACATTTGTAGTCACTGCTGGGATTCACCTGCTTCTAAAGGGTGTAGCCCTTTCCTAGATGCAATGGTAGACTTAGACTGTACTTTCTGACTGGTGCATGTAAAAAGAAGTACCAGTATTTACAACGCATTAGCTATTTTCATACGATGGATAATGATAGTGAACACCCTAGTGACAGTGCAAGTGGTAGTTTAACCAAACTGACTGAAATGGTAGCACAGGGTTTACAGGCAGACCATTAAAGTCATTTAAAAGTGTTTTCTCGTATTGTTCCTTTGCCACAAGAAGAAGTTTGGAAATCTGGAAAGAGCACACACTCCAATGTCTAATGCCGCATACACACGGTCTGACTTTTCGTCTACAAAAGTCCGACAGCCCGTCCGACAGACTTTCGGCGGACTCTTGGCGGACTTGCGGCGGACTTGTGGCGGACTTGCGGCAGACTTTCTAAGGAACAGACTTGCCTACACACGATCACACAAAAGTTTGACAGCCTAGTACGCGGTGACGTACACCAAGTCCGACGAGACTATAAAACGGAAGTTCAATAGCCCGTACGACACCCTTTGGGCTCCATCTGCTAATCTCGTGTTAGTAGAAGTTTGGTGAGAGACAATTCGCGCTTGTGAGACTCGTATTTTTCAGTTCGTTTTAACTGTTGTTCAGTCTGTGCTTGTGAGGTTTATATCTGCTTTTCAGTGCGTTTGGTCAGTTGGCATTGAGAAATCTTTGTTTTATTGTCCGCTCGTTCCTGATTTTCAGGTCGCTCTTCACAGGCCTTGCTGTTCTTCAGTGCGTTCTGTTAAGTGCGTTCTGACCAGCCGACCGTTTTGAAGCCATGTTACCTGTACGTACTCGTCGTCGAGCTCGTGCATTGTATGTGCTTGGTGCTGTAGTTCATTCTTCAGCCCAAGACCAGTCCATGAACAAGGCGAGGAGGAGTTCATGGACCAAGAATTGGTTACTCCAGGGTGACCAGTTCTGTCACATGCCATTGCTCCGTGAGATCCATGAGAATAATCCTGAGGATTTCAGGAACTTTCTCCGGATGACGGACTTCGTTTTTGACCGTTTGTTGGCTTTGCTGACCCCCTATATCAGCAGGCAGGATACCTGCATGAGGCAAGCCATCACTCCGAAGCAGAGGCTAGTTGCCACGTTGTGGTACTAGGCGATAGGGAGAAGCCTGCAGGACCTCAAGTTCTCGACAGGCATCTCCCCCCAGGCTCTGGGGATCATTATCCCAGAGACCTGTTCTGCCATCATCCAGGTCCTGCAGAAGGATTATATTAAGGTAAGAAATTTTTCTTTTATTAGCATTTATTAGCATCACGTGTTATTTTATTTAATCTTTGATAATGTAATGTATTTCTTAACTCAAACACTACTTACCATCATTGCAATATAGTGTGAATGTCCCCTTTTTCTCCTCATGCATGCTGTAATTTTTTCCTGTTCTTTTTTGTCATGCATGTATATTTGCCTTCACTAACCTCCCCAGCATACAATGCTGGGCACATATCCACCTTGTCTACTCAGTTTGAATGTATTTAGTCAGCTGCATTGTATTTTGTTTCCCCTAAACTCCATCCAAATAGTGTGCATGTCATACACTAGAGTTCCAAACCCCCCTAAACTCCATCTAAATAGTGTGCGTGTCATAAACTAGATTTCCAAACCCCCCCTAAACTCCACCCAAATAGTGTGCATGTCATAAACTAGATTTCCAACCCCCCTAAACTCCATCTAAATAGTGTGCGTGTCATAAACTAGGTTTCCAAACCCCCCCTCCTAAACTCCATCCAAATAGTGTGCGTGTCATAAACTAGATTTCCAACCCCCCCCAAACTCTATCCAAATAGTGTGCGTGTCATAAACTAGATTTCCAAACCCCCCCTAAACTCCATCCAAATAGTGTGCGTGTCATAAACTAGATTTCCAACCCCCCCAAACTCCATCCAAATAGTGTGCGTGTCATAAACTAGATTTCAAACCCCCCCTAAACTCCATCCAAATAGTGTGCGTGTCATAAACTAGATTTCCAAACCCCCCCCTAAACTCCATCCAAATAGTGTGCGTGTCATAAACTAGATTTCCAAACCCCCCCCACCTAAACTCCATCCAAATAGTGTGCGTGTCATTAACTTGATTTCCAAACCCCTCCCCCCACCTAAACTCCATCCAAATAGTGTGCGTGTAATTAACTTGATTTCCAAACCCCTCCCCCCCCTAAACTGCATCCAAATAGTGTGCATGTCATAAACTAGATTTCCAAACCCCCCCTCCTAAACTCCATCCAAATAGTGTGCGTGTCATAAACTAGATTTCCAACCCCCCCTAAACTCTATCCAAATAGTGTGCGTGTCATAAACTAGATTTCCAAACCCCCCCTAAACTCCATCCAAATAGTGTGCGTGTCATAAACTAGATTTCCAACCACCCCCCCAAACTCCATCCAAATAGTGTGCGTGTCATAAACTAGATTTCAAACCCCCCCTAAACTCCATCCAAATAGTGTGCGTGTCATAAACTAGATTTCCAAACCCCCCCTAAACTCCATCCAAATAGTGTGCGTGTCATAAACTAGATTTCCAACCCCCCCCACCTAAACTCCATCCAAATAGTGTGCGTCTCATTAACTTGATTTCCAAACCCCTCCCCCCACCTAAACTCCATCCAAATAGTGTGCGTGTCATAAACTAGATTTCCAAACCCCCCCCCTAAACTCCATCCAAATAGTGTGCGTGTAATTAACTTGATTTCCAAACCCCTCCCCCCAACTAAACTCCATCCAAATAGTGTGCGTGTCATTAACTTGTTTTCCAAACCCCTCCCCCCACCTAAACTCCATCCAAATAGTGTGCTTGTCATTAACTTGATTTCCAACCCCCCCCTAATAATTTGCTATAATGTTCTGTGGTGTTGATTTTTACAAAGCAAATATATGTTGCACTTTGCAAAATGCATTTGCACTCTGCAAGTGCATTTGCTCCAGGGCTTTAGTAAATGAGCAGAAGCTCTGCTTATCTCCATCATCCAATCATGTGCAAGCCACAAAGTGTTTGGATTAATTGCCCTTGCATGTGATTGGGTACTCCTTGCAACATGAAAGCCTTTTTACCTTACCTCATTTACTAAGCTGTGGAGCAACTGCACTTGCAGAGTGCGACAACTGCACTTTTCAAACTGCACAGTCTTGTAGCCTTTAGTCAATAAAACCCTGCGTGTCCTTAAACTTTTAATTTCTAATTTCACCACCCCCTAAAATGTAACAATGTGCCATCAGAAGGGGTGAGCAATCTGATAAGTGTGCCTTTCCATATTTATTCAAGAAGATTTCAATTATTTAATGTTATACTGATGCTGGGCAATAATGTTTTAAGTGTATAATGTTCTTGCAATGTTCTTTTCTAAATTACTGAGTTTTGTTTTCTTGTTTGATTCCCCAGTTTCCTACAATGCCACAGGAATGGCAGACTGTGGCATCCCATTTTGCCACCCGTTGGGACTTTCCCTATTGTGGAGGGGCTATAGATGGGAAACATGTCCACATCGTGCCACCACCCCATTCGGGGTCATACTAGTTTAATTATAAGGGGTTCCATAGTATTGTCTTAATGGCGTTGGTGTCGGCACACTATGAATTTCTCTATGTGGACGTGGGGAAGAATGGCCGGATGTCGGATGGAGGAGTATTTGCCCAGACAGAGTTCTGCCAGCGTCTCCAGAGTGGTGGCCTGGGATTGCCACCTGATGCGGATAATGTGGAAGGACTCCCCTTTGTCTTCATAGCAGATGAAGCCTTCGCTCTGAGCAAGCACTTCATGAGGCCATTCCCCCAAAGAACCCTCACCCCGGAGAGGAGGGTTTTTAATTTCCGGCTGGCCAGAGCGAGAAGAGTTGTTGAGAATGCGTTTGGGATTCTGGCCAGCCGGTTCTGCCTGTTTCAAACATCCATTAACTTGGCGGAATACAAACTTAATTTTATCATTTTAGCGTGCTGCATCCTGCACAACTTTTTGCACAAACATTCAACAAATTATATTGTGCCAGTTAGGCCTGAGGCTGGACTTATCAGTGACAATCTTACGGGCCTGGATACTGTCTGTACTGGTTTGGTCCCCCCAAAGTGCTCGTCAAGTTCGAGAGCAATATGTAACTTATTTTATGGGTAGGGGGGCCATTGCAATGGCCCAGGATATTTAAATTATCAAAATTAAAAATCTTGATGAAATATTGAATTGTATTTATTGCTTGCCTTTCTTTTTGGCTTTCTCCTAAAAAAAAGGCAGCCATGCATAGATTACCGTAAGCTAGTGTGTCAGACACTCACCTGGTGGGGTGCCCATGTAGCCCACCTCTCCTTCCTCCACATCCCCAGTGGGGCTTGGGCTGATTTCCCAAGTATGTTCTTTCGGTTGGGGGGGACTGGTTTCATCTTGGCTGAGTGTTTTTTCCCTTATGTGAACCAAAAAATTATATAGATAGATAGATAGATAGATAGATAGATAGATAGATAGATAGATAGATAGATAGATAGATAGATATTATATATACAGTATATATATATCTAGATAGATCTGTATATATGTAACAAGGTTTATTAAAAGATCGTTTCAAACGATGGAAAACTCGTATAGTAAAGAAAAGCACATGGAGCGGTATACAAGGTAATAAACAGAGGAGCCCGTCCGTTCCAGTAATGCGCATAAACAGAAGATGAACACACAACAAGTACTTACTTTTTTTCAGCACTTTACGGATCCGTCTGTACTGATCCGGCTCCCGGAGTTTGAGGTCGGACCATCTTTTCCTAATCTGATCTTTCGAGCGCTGTACCCCAAAAGAAACATGTAATGTCTTCACCACCTTCGCCATTATTTTGGCTTTTCTCAAATTTGGCCAGGCGTACGGTCCATACTTCCCATCATAGTCCTTTTTTTTCAGAATTGCCACCATTTCCACCATCTCTTTAAAGGACATATTGGAGGCCTTAAATCTCGGCTTCCCAGATCGTGACGTTCCGGCCTCCGGGCTTTCGTCGCTACCTGAGGTAGTACACACCTGATGTGTCTCCGCCATTATTCATCCCACTACGCACCGTAGAAAGAATGGGCGGAGAATATGAGTTAAAATCGAATGTCAGGGGTGGGTGACGCAGGCGGAGTTTCGCACACGCACAGTGTATAAAGAGGGTCTTGCGCACGTGTCGTACGTACGTACGTTCTGTGCGTAGAGTCAAGGGCGGGGTATATGCGTAAAGAAAAAGAATGTCAGGGGCGGGCCAAGCAGGCGTAGTATTACACATGTGCAGTGTATAAAACGTTGTTATGTATTGTGTTGCACGTACGTTCTGTGCGTAGATGATAGTGGACCGGGATGCTACAAAACGAAGGTAATTTTAAATTTATAAATTTGGTCAAAATTTGTGGCAAGCAGCCTATATGGCTTGACAGATTGATGAGGCCTACATAGGGATAAGATGATGAGGGTTTAGCAGAAACATAAGTGTTTTTTGTCTTGTGTCTTTAGCTTTTACAGACATTATGAATGCCCAATTTAAAGATCCAGAATTTTTGTCAGCTTTCATAGACAAATACAGAGAGATGAGGAATCTGTGGGAGGTCAAACACCCTCAATATTATTTGAAGCATGTCAGGAAGTCAACGCTGGAGAGACTTCTGACATATGTCCAAACGACCATCCTGGAAGCAACGATGGAGACGTTGTTAAAGAGAATTGGGATCTTGAGGAACATGTATAAGAGGGAGCCTAACAAGATCCAGGAATCCATGAGATCAGGAGCATCAGCAGATGATGTATATGTACCCAGGCTGTGGTACTACAATAAACTACGGTTTCTTGATGACCAGACTGAAGCCAGGGCATCACTTTCAACCCTTCCCTCCACCCTTCCCTCCACAGTAGTGGCGAAATATGTTTGTCACCTGCTTCAAAAAATTAGGGTGTCTGATTTCTAGACTCTTTTATTAAGAGATGTATTCACATTGAATTTGCAAGTCATGAGAAGCAAATTGTGTGTCATTGATGAACCCCAAAAAAAAAAACTAAAACTATGTCCCTTTTTTATACACAGGATGAGGGCAGCCAGGAGGAATGTGGGGAAAGTGGCAGGCAGGAGGAGACCGGGCCCATGGACAGCCTGGAGGAGTCAGAATACAGCATCATCCTGGAGGAGGCCGGACCCAGTGTCATCCTGGGGGAGGCCGGACCCAGTGTCATCCTGGAGGAGGCCGGACCCAGTGTCATCCTGGAGGAGGCCGGACCCAGTGTCATCCTGGGGGAGGCTGGACCCAGTGTCATCCTGGAGGAGGCCGGACCCAGTGTCATCCTGGAGGAGGCCGGACCCAGTGTCAGGCAGGAGGTGGCTGGGCCCAGTAGGAGCCTGACACAATCACAAGTGCCTCCCCTCCGCCTTCCAAAAAAAAAGGGCCAGGAAGGGGACGGTGACACAGGAGGCATCCCTGCGCCTCATGCGAGAGGCCAGCAATTTTTTAAGGAGCCCCCCGAAGCTGAAGAGGCCTATGGGTGCTACTTAGCCAGTAGGCTGTTTAAAATGGAGTGGGGCCAACGCCTCATTTGTGAGAGACTGTTTGGGGAAACAATACACAAGGGGCTGCAGGGCGCGCTAACCAGCAACACACAATTACATGAGGCAGCCCCCCTCCTCCTCCTCCTCCTCCTCCTTCTCCTTCTCCTCCTGCCACAACTCAAACACCAGAGCCACAGCCTCCAAAGAAGGCTGCAGGGAAGGCTGCAGGGAAGGGAATGGTGCAGGGCAGCGTGGAGGAAAGGCTGCAGGGAAGAGAAGAAAGTGATGACCTGGGTTCAGTCTGGTCTGACAGAAGACGCAGGCTGTTGTAGTACCACAGTCTGGGGACATCTATATATCATCTGCTGCTGCTGTTGATCTCTGGGATTCCTGGACCAGATTGTGCTCCCTCTTATATGGACTCCTCAAGATCCCAATTTTCTTGTCCACAGACTTTTTCCAGCGTTGACTTCCTCTTTATTTTCTTTAGACCATGAATAAATGGATATTTGAGTTTATGAAAAGACTTTATGTGTTTTCATTTAAATCATTGATTTAGACACAATGTCAAATTAACAAGGGACAACAATCTCCTTGAGGTTGCAAAAACACACACAAAAAAAAAATGAATAATGTTCTAGTGCTAACTTAAAAAAAACAAATTTATACATAACCAAAAACGGTTCTTTCTGTTAACTTTATATACAAAAGAAAAAATCACAATAAAAAAAAAAATGGTTCTTTGTGGTAAGTTAAAACAAACAACATTAAAAACAAACAAAAATGAAAGAAAAATGTATTTGTGTTCAATTTAAGAAATACAAAACTAAAAAAAAAAAAATAAAATAAAATAAAATAAAATGGTTCTTTGTGGTAACTTTACAAACCCCCCCCCCCCAAAAAAAAAAAAAAATAAAAAAAAAAAATAAAGTGGTTCTTTGTGGTAACTTTACAAACCCAAAAAAAAAAAAATAAATAAATAAAATGGTTCTTTGTGGTAACTTTACAAACCCAAAAAAAAAAAAAAAAAAGTAGATAAAGATAAAATAAGTTCGACAACAATCATAAAATAAACATCTGGAGAAAATCTAAAATAAAAGATGACTCCCCCCCAAAAAAAGTGTAAAAATTATTATTAGCATGGAGACATTGTTTTTAAAAAGAATACTATATCATTCATGAGATCAAAGAGAAAAAGAATCCAGAAATCAGTTTGGGAGAACTCTGAATATGAACAGCAAAACATATTCGTTATTATAGCATTATTAAAGAAGACATTAATGCCCTGCATTCAACGATCACAGAATTTGCAGCGTGAGGAATGTGCTACCTACAATACGAACACTAGTTTTACTAGACCGAGTGCTTCCGTTTAGTTTTTGCTTATGAGCATGCGTCGTTTTTTTTGTCCATCGGACTAGCATACAGACGAGCGGATTTCTGGGTCCGGCGTAGTTACGACGGAAAGATTTGAAGCATGTTTCAAATCTAAAGTCTGTCAGATTTGAGGCTGGAAAAGTCTGCTGAAAGTCCGGGGAAGCCCACACACGATCGGATTGTCAGCCAGCTTTAGTCCGTCGGCGTCCGTCGGACTTTTGTAGACGAAAAGTCCGACCGTGTGTACGCGGCATAAGGGTGTGATCCTGTTTAGAAGAAGGCAATTAATGGGAATTAAAGTGTTTGTTACTTAAAGGGGTTGTAAAGTCTCCAGGTTTTTTCACCTTAATGCATTCTATGCATTAAGGTAAAAACCTGTGCTACAGCTGCCCCCAGAGCCCCCCTGTTTCTTACCTGAGCCCGTCCATTCCAGTAATGCGCATGAGCCCAGCGACTACATCAGCTGTCTCCATCCTCATTGCATAGATTGATAGCAGCAGGAACCATTGGCTCCTGCTGCTGTCAATCAAATCCAGTGACACGGATCTGGGGGCGGGGCTGAGTCCTGTTGTCTGTGTAATTATTGCACAGGTGACCCCATCGAAAGCGGCTCTCCGTAGGGGCACCCGATGAAGAGGAGAAGCCAGTAGCGCCACTGTGGCACCCCAGAAGAGGAGGATCAGGGCTGCTCTATGCAAAACCCTTGCACAGAGCAGGTAAGTATAATATGTTTGAAATCACTATGGTACGTTGTACCATGTACTTGTGTTAAAAAGTATCCTGTTTTCTTTGTATTTCTGCCTTTGTGTTAAATACCTGGTGATCCTGTCAGTCCCACTGCTTTCCTATTTTAATCTGACCACGCTAGGCATAGAAAGAAGCACATCCATTCCAGCATGGTCAGTTTTCTGGTTGTGCTGGAATCACAGCCTGCCTGTACTCCAATGGTCAAACTTGTGCTGATACACCCCCTGCACAGTTCTTCACTGGAAAGATCAGCGTACTGAATAGGTTGTTTTACAAGGTGAGGGTTCACATTTAATTTATTCCATCTGTATTGAGACACTCACAAGGGAGTAAGTGCAACAGACTACATACAGGTACTGTCTGTTCACTTTGAGCCATACTATGATCGCAATCAAATGGTTGCTGACTACCGTATATCTCGTCAGAAAAAAGGGGAAGATGTTTCCACCTTTATCAATTACAGTTACTCTTAGCACATTAAAGGGGTTGTAAACCCTCGTGTTTTTTCACCTTAATGCATTCTATGCATTAAGGTGAAAAAACACCTGGCAGTGACCAGCCCCCCGTTTTACTTACCTGAGCCCCGTATTTCCCTCGACAGAGACAGGCTGTCCCTCTCTGCACGGGGTCTCAGCTCTTGATTAGATAGATTGATAACAGCGCAGCCATTGGCTCCTGCTGCTATCAATCAAATCCAATGATGCCGGGGCGGGGCTGAGTCCGGCATTCGTGTCTATGGAAGCCAAATGCTGGATTCGGGAGCGTGCCTGAAAGGTAATCCCCCAGGAGAGCGCTTTTGCTAGGGAGTTATCTGATGCGGAGTGGAGCTACCAGCGCCGACGGGGGAGCCCAGAAGAGGATGATTGGGGCCACACAATGCAAAACGAGCTGCACAGTGGAAGTAAATATGACATGTTTGTTATTTTAAATAAAAAAAAAACGAAGGCTTTCAATCACTTTAAAGCGGAGTTCCACACAAAAATGGAACTTCCGCTTTTCGGAACCTTCCCCCCCTCCGGTGTCACATTTGGCACCTTTCAGGGGGGAGGGGGGTGCAGATACCTGTCAAAGACAGGTATTTGCACCCACTTCCGGCATAGACTCCCGTGGGAGTCTATGCCTCTTCCCATCCCGACCGCGCTGTCTGCTGGGAACACACAGCTCCCAGCAGAGAGCGGGGACCACTAGGGACGCGCAGCGCGACTCGCGCATGCGCAGTAGGGAACCGGGAAGTGAAGCCGCAACGCTTCACTTCCTGATTCCCTCACCTAGGATGGCGGCGGCAGCTGCCGAGAACCGAGCGGGTTCTCGGCGTCCCCTGCCGACATCGCTGGACCCCGGGACAGGTAAGTGGCAATGTATTAAAAGTCAGCAGCTGCAGTATTTGTAGCTGCTGGCTTTTAATATTTTACTTTTTTTGGCAGTGTGGGTGAACCCCCACTTTAAGTGCATCACACCTCTTACATAGCTCTTCAAAAATATGTTATCTGACAGAATTCTCTCTTTCCATGAGTTAATAAAGTCGGTGAAGAAATAGGAGGCTATATTAAGTTTTGTACTCCTAAGGCGAAAAGTGTTCGAAAAGAGGATCACTGTTCTAACTCTCCCCAAAAAGAATATCTTACCATCTCAAATCTTCTGTGGCTCAGGCAGTTGCTTCACAGAAGGGGAAGGATTCTCTAAGGTGTTTCAGATGTGGTCATACAGACCATTCAGGAAAACAATTTCATGAGGACTCTGGGGGAACAGTGTTAAATGTGGCATTACCTATACAGACTGAGACAAAAAACGGGAAGCTTCGCTTGTTTGCACCCTCCACTGTTACGTTTGGCACTTTTTTGGGGGGGAGGGGGGAGCAGGTACCTGGTTTTGACAGGTACCCGCTTCCACATCCGGGTAAGATTGCCGCAAGGCGATCTGCGACATATCCAGGCCCCCCCGGCTTCTGGGACCTGTGTGTGTCCCAGAAGATGGTGGGACTATTCAGAAAGTGCAGTGCAACTCGTGGTAGTTTCCCTTACTTGCAATAGATGGATGAATTGACTTGGGGTGCCAATATCGCCGGATCCCTGGACAGGTAAGTGGTTCCTATATTAAAAGTCAGCAGCTTTAGTCTTTATAGCTGCTGATTTTTATTTATTTTTTTCAAGGTTTTTCCTGAGCCCCATATTTCCCTCGGCAGAGACAGGCTGTCCCTCTCTGCACGGGGTCCCAGCTCTTGATTGGATAGATTGATAACAGCGCAGCCATTGGCTCCCACTGCTATCAATCAAATCCAATGACGCGTGTGCCGGGGGCGGGGCCGAGTCTGGCATTCGTGTCTATGGAAGCCGAATGCTGGACTCAGGAGCGTGCCTGAAAGGTAACCCCCCAGGAGAGCACTGCTAGGGAGTTATTTGATGCGGGGTGGAGCTACCAGCGCCGATGGGGGACCCCAGAAGAGGATGATCGGGGCCACGCAATGCAAAACGAGCTGCACAGTGGAAGTAAATATGAGATGTTTGTTATTTTAAATAAAAAAAAACGAAGGCTTTCAATCACTTTAAGTACATCACACTGTTATACAATCTTCTGCAATGGACACTATGAGGTCCAGTCAGTTAGTAATAGTCTTGCTACCATATCATCCTCTTACATAGCTCTTCAAAAATATGTTATCTGACAGAATTCTCTCTTAACCATGAGTTAATAAAGTCGCAAGTCTTCCATTGCAAGTCATCCATTGCAAGTCTTACTTGCAATGGATGGATGAATCGACTTGGGGTGCCAATATCGCTGGATCCCTGGACAGGTAAGTGGTTCCTATATTAAAAGTCTTTAGACTTTGTAGCTGCTGATTTTTATTTTTTTTTTCAGATGGAATTGAAAGCCTGTCAAATGTCAACAGGCATAGAACCCCATCTTTATGGATTTAGAAAACAAGGGTATTCTTCCTATGGAGATCATGATGTTTGTCTGTCCTGACACAGGTGATTTACATGCTGCTCCAGTGACACTGGGCACTAATTGTAAAGCAGTACATGTCTTCCAGAAGTTTCTTGAATGATGTTGCATTGTTTCTTCTGAGCAAGTTGTTATCCTATCTGAACTTCAAGACCTCTGTCATGTCCTCTCTGTTAGCTATCAACATGTAATGGTGTATCACGTCAGTGAGAGCCCAGTGGAAATTCCACCAGGAGGAGATAGAGTGCTGAGAGTAGCCTCCAGTATTGCCCTTGAGTATTCAAGGATGGAAGTTATGCCCTCGTGGAAACTCCTGAAGTGATGATGAACAAAGAATGGTGGATGGTGATTGCTGAGAGAAAGGACTAGAGAGGCAGAGTGGAATTATTAACAGTTATGACTGTAAAAATTGTTCTCCCCAATCTATCATAATTGGTCATCACCAAGTTGTAGCTTGGTGTTTACCATCATGTCCAGAATTGGCTTCTGTTACTGAAAACAGTGAATTGGAATATTTCCTTGGTCCCAGCATTGGGGCTCTGTGAACTACAGCTGCAATAGGTAAAGATCAAGTGGCCTTTTCTGAGGTGTGGCTCATAGGCTCCATAGTAGGCTTGTGCAATTTGTTTCGTAACGAATCGAAATTCGGCCGAATTTTGCATCTTTCGGACATTCGAATGCATCCGAGTATTCAAGGATGGAAGTTATGCCCTCGTGGAAACTCCTGAAGTGATGATAAACAAAGAATGGTGGATGGTGATTGCTGAGAGAAAGGACTAGAGAGGCAGAGTGGAATTATTAACAGTTATGACTGTAAAAATTGTTCTCCCCAATCTATCATAATTGGTCATCACCAAGTTGTAGCTTGGTGTTTACCATCATGTCCAGAATTGGCTTCTGTTACTGAAAACAGTGAATTGGAATATTTCCTTGGTCCCAGCATTGGGGCTCTGTGGACTACAACTGCAATAGGTAAAGATCAAGTGGCCTTTTCTGAGGTGTGGCTCATAGGCTCCATAGTAGGCTTGTGCAATTTGTTTCGTAACGAATCGAAATTCGGCCGAATTTTGCATCTTTCGGACATTCGAATGCATCCGAATAAAAAAATAAAGAATTTCAACGAATACGAAAAATTATAGCAGATATAATAAATTAATTTGACATGATTCGGTAATTCGTTAAAGGTCTAATGAAACAAAAGGTCAACTCAAAATAAATCTTACAGTCTGATCAGCTGATTAATTTTGTGCTGGAGGTTGGATTACTGGCAAAGTGCATTCCTGAGAACTGTGTGAGAAGGGTGTTGTATTGTATTTGAGCATAGGAGAAGAGATATTGTCATTGTGTGTGTTAAAAGATTCAATAAACAAACGACTTTCCAAACTACGAATCATTATCACGAATATATATACATACATAAATATCGAATTTCAACTAATACAAATGAAATTATAGTGCATATAACGAATTCACTTGGCATGATTCGAGATTCAGTATAACGAACATCGACACTCTATGAATAATAACGAATTATCCGAAAACGTATTAACGTAACATAACAAATATATCAGAACAAAATGTATTTTACGAATGACAACAAATCGAAACTAAACAAATTTTTCCGTTGTGCACAAATCTAGGGGGTGGACCAGAAATTGTGTCAGACATGTTTGCCAACCCTGCTGCACTGGGGTCCTTTGAGAGCTGTTCCATTTCTCCACAGTGGATGATCAGGAGTCAAAAGGCTGACCCTCTAATTGGATCTCTGTATAGGGCTGTGAGTGTCATGTTACACTGTGTTTCTTGTTTGTCATTACTTGTTTTATGCACCATATACTGTATATTTTTTCACATATTCTTGTGTTCACTGGATGGGTTGCACGCTATGGGATCTGTTTGATCCCCTTCCCTTTTTGTTTAAGACCGTTAGTTATATTTCCAGGATGCTCACCTCCTGGGTCACTTTCATACATTGTTTATTTTCACTAATTTCAATTTCCACAGTAGTTATTTGGTGGTTCTAGGCCAACATTCACATGGTATTCGCTCACTATTCACCTTCCACCTAATCACTTAATCATTTAGCAGTTGTACTAGTCACTGCACTCCTCTTTTCTATTTTGTTTGCATTTTATTTTATATGCTACTTCACTCTCAGTACACTAAGGCACTGGTATATCTTGTGAACAGCTGTGACTTCCTCTCTCATTGAAAGCTTAATAGGATATTCTATAACTTCAGGACCTGTGCAGAGCTTAACTGCGCCCTTGGGGTTGACTGGGGGCTTACCCTGATATCGTTTGGTCTCTCCCTCCTCCTCAACTCTCAGGGGGGAACTTTTTGGACCATTGCGTGTTTCTGTCTGGCCTGTGATGTTGAGCTATATTTTGGAGGATCTGCCAAGTTTATATGGTTTTTCCACTGGATTCCTGTACTTATGTGGAGGCCTTTTGGCCATTATCTTTTAACTGTAAGTTTATATTGGTTGGCCGGACATTAGGGTGTTTTTTATTTATTTATTTTTGCTTACCACTCTGTTTCTATCTTCAGATATTCATTTGTGCTTCTCCCGAGGAAGCAAGTTTTAACTTGTGAAATGCGTAGAGAGAAAATAAGCACAGATCATTTATATGTGATGAAAGGTTTTCAATCTTAAAGAGGAACTGCAGTCTGCTTGCATAATTTGCAATAAACACATATTTGCCATTCTGAAGCTTCCCTCCAACCACTTTGCATATTATTTTATATATACTGTGATTCTGTACTTGCCAAATATGCTGCAGAAATCTCCCTCCACTAAGCTTGGCTGCAGACATTTTAACTGTGTCATAAGCCTAGGCTATACGGCCAGACAAGAAACAGGAAGTGGGCTGTATAAGGTATTTACTGGCAGAAAAAAAAATGTTTTACTATCCAAAGTTGAAACAACAAGGGCAGAAGATTGACTAGATGGAAAGTTGAACAAATAATTGAAGGTCCACTTTACGTGTCTGCATATTGTTTACTTATGTACTCCTATTGTCGGTCACTATATGTGACAATATGTTTTTTTAAACCTATGTAAACTTTCTTATTTGTGATAATAAATTTGTTCATATATTCTATACCTTTTGAGGTGTGACTTGTTAAAAAATTCCGTGGGCAATGAGCTGTGGTTTTGCATGTACAATTTGGGACTGAGACACACCCTTATTCCATGTATACCAGCCTTTTTATTAAAATCAAGTGGCAATTTCTGAGGTGTGGCTCATAGGCTCCATAGGAAGTGGACCAGAAACTGTGTCAGACATGTTCACCTACCCTGCTGCACTGGGGTCTTTTGAGAGCTGTTCCATATCTCCACAGTGGATAATTAAGAGTCAAAAGGCTGACAACCAAATTGCCGAATTGTATAGTTTGTGAGTTTCAAAGAACAGGGAGTGTTGAGGAAGGCTCTCCCCACTGAGTGTGTTCTGTTCCTAAGAGATTGGGAAAAGTTTAAGATAGAAAAAGGACTTCTCTATCATGTAGTATTGTATCATGACCACCCTGGGAGATTAAATGGCTCTACCATATTGTTTCCAAAAGATGTTCTTCAGAAGTTAGCATGATCAGTTTGCCATGGTCATCGGGGAAAACACTTATGGCCTAGTTCAAGACCATTTCTATTGGCTCAGGATTTGAGTCTGTATATATTTTTTCTGAACTGACAATGATTTAAGAGGAATTGGAAATGTACTGGTGGCGACTGAACACTTTACCTGATAAGCCCAAGCCATTTCCACCAAGAATCAAAATGACAGTTACAGTCTCGAGAGTGCTTTGGGAAAAATATTTTATCCATTATGACCTAGTAGACCAACCCAGAGGCAGAGATTTTGGGATTGATTTACTAAATCTGGAGAGAGCAAAATCTGGTGATGCTGTGCATGGTTGCCAATCATCTTCTAACTTCAGCTTGTTCAACTAAGCTTTCTATGTAGGGCTGCACAAGATTTTGAAATCTCTAGCTTTAGTAAATTAACCCATTTGAGAGCATGTGGTAAAGCTAGAAAGATCATCCGGTTTGCCCTAATCTGACTTTCAATACATAAGGGGTTATTTACGAAAGGCAAATCTACTTTGCACTACAAGTGTACTGCAAGTGCACTTTCAAGTGCACTTGCAGTGTACTTGTAGTACAAAGTGGATTTGCCTTTAGTAAATAACCCCCATAGGTATTGAAAAGATTTAAACATAACAAATCAGGATATTTATACCTGGCAGGAGTAGGTTAGGAAAGGTGCAGATAAAGGAAAAAAAAGATATTGCTTATACACAACCTTTTGAAATAAGATATCAGGGTTATATTTTAATAAGAATTGCACAATGTAATACTGTAATTTAAGCACAACTATATAAAGTATATAATGTATACAGTATAGTATAATATAAATTATTTTTTATCCTGCAGTGTTTGGGTATTAAAATGTATACATTTTTTGTCATTCTTACACTGTACTGAGAAGAAGGTAGTTATATTGTTAGTCTTGTTATGTCCCCTAATGTGCAGAGCGATTTAGCAAAGATTATACTTCTCTCTCTCTCCCTCTAATATATATATATATATATATATATATATATATATATATATATATATATATATATATATATATATATATTAGGGATGAGCTTCGAGTTCGAGTCGAACTCATGTTCGACTCGAACATTGGCTGTTCGCAAGTTCACCGAACAGCGAACAATTTGGGGTGTTCGCGGCAAATTCGAATGCCACGGAACACCCTTTAAAAGTCTATGGGAGAAATCAAAAGTGCTAATTTTAAAGGCTAATATGCAAGTTATTGTCATAAAAAGTGTTTGGGGACCTGGGTCCTGCCCCAGGGGACATGGATCAATGCAAAAAAAAGTTTTAAAAACGGCCGTTTTTTCAGGAGCAGTGATTTTAATAATACTTAAAGTCAATCAATAAAAGTGTAATATCCCTTTAAATTTCGTACCTGGGGGGTGTCTATAGTGTGCCTGTAAAGGGGCGCATGTTTCCTGTGTTTAGAACAGTCTGACAGCAAAATGACATTTTGAAGGAAAAAACTCATTTAAAACTACCCGCGGCTATTGCATTGCCGACAATACACATAGAAGTTCATTGATAAAAACGGCATGGGAATTCCCCAAAGGGGAACCCCGAACCAAAATTAAAAAAAAAAAATGACGTGGGGGTCCCCCTAAATTCCATACCAGGCCCTTCAGGTCTGGTATGGATATTAAGGGGAACCCCGGCCAAAATTTTAAAAAAAAAATGACGTGGGGTTCCCCCTAAATTCCATACCAGACCCTTCAGGTCTGGTATGGATTTTAAGGGGAACCCCGCGCCAAAAAAAAAAAAAAAAAAACGGCGTGGGGTCCCCCCAAAAATCCATACCAGACCCTTATCCGAGCACGCAACCTGGCAGGCCGCAGGAAAAGAGGGGGGGACAAGAGTGCGGCCCCCCCTCCCTCCTGAACCGTACCAGGCCACATGCCCTCAACATTGGGAGGGTGCTTTGGGGTAGCCCCCCAAAACACCTTGTCCCCATGTTGATGAGGACAAGGGCCTCATCCCCACAACCCTGGCCGGTGGTTGTGGGGGTCTGCGGGCGGGGGGCTTATCGGAATCTGGAAGCCCCCTTTAACAAGTTGACCCCCAGATCCCGGCCCCCCCCCTGTGTGAAATGGTAAGGGGGTACATAAGTACCCCTACCATTTCACGAAAAAAGTGTCAAAAATGTTAAAAATGACAAGAGACAGTTTTTGACAATTCCTTTATTTAAATGCTTCTTCTTTCTTCTATCTTGCTTCATCTTCTGGTTCTTCTGGCTCTTCTGGTTCTTCTGGTTCTTCCTCCGGCGTTCTCGTCCAGCATCTCCTCCGCGGCGTCTTCTGTCTTCTTCTCCTCGGGCCGCTCCGCACCCATGGCATGGGGGGGAGGCTCCCGCTCTTCTCTTCTTTTCTTCTTTTCTTCTTTTCTTCTTTTCTTCTCTTCTTCTCTTCTTCCTATTCATTTTCTTCTCCGGGCCGCTCCGCAATCCATGCTGGCATGGAGGGAGGCTCCCGCTGTGTGACGGCGCTCCTCGTCTGACAGTTCTTAAATAACAGAGGGGGGCGGGGCCACCCGGTGACCCCGCCCCCCTCTGACGCACGGTGACTTGACGGGACTTCCCTGTGGCATTCCCCGTGACGTCACAGGGAAGTCCCGTCAAGTCACCGTGCGTCAGAGGGGGGCGGGGTCACCGGGTGGCCCCGCCCCCCTCTGTTATTTAAGAACTGTCAGACGAGGAGCGCCGTCACACAGCGGGAGCCTCCCTCCATGCCAGCATGGATTGCGGAGCGGCCCGGAGAAGAAAATGAAGAAGAAGAGAAGAAAAGAAGAAAAGAAGAAAAGAAGAAGAGAAGAAGAGAAGAAGAGAAGAGCGGGAGCCTCCCCCCCATGCCATGGGTGCGGAGCGGCCCGAGGAGAAGAAGACAGAAGACGCCGCGGAGGAGATGCTGGACGAGAACGCCGGAGGAAGAACCAGAAGAACCAGAAGAGCCAGAAGAACCAGAAGATGAAGCAAGATAGAAGAAAGAAGAAGCATTTAAATAAAGGAATTGTCAAAAACTGTCTCTTGTCATTTTTAACATTTTTGACACTTTTTTCGTGAAATGGTAGGGGTACTTATGTACCCCCTTACCATTTCACACAGGGGGGGGGGCCGGGATCTGGGGGTCACCTTGTTAAAGGGGGCTTCCAGATTCCGATAAGCCCCCCGCCCGCAGACCCCCACAACCACCGGCCAGGGTTGTGGGGATGAGGCCCTTGTCCTCATCAACATGGGGACAAGGTGTTTTGGGGGGCTACCCCAAAGCACCCTCCCAATGTTGAGGGCATGTGGCCTGGTACGGTTCAGGAGGGAGGGGGGGCCGCACTCTCGTCCCCCCCTCTTTTCCTGCGGCCTGCCAGGTTGCGTGCTCGGATAAGGGTCTGGTATGGATTTTTGGGGGGACCCCACGCCGTTTTTTTTTTTTTTTTTGGCGCGGGGTTCCCCTTAAAATCCATACCAGACCTGAAGGGTCTGGTATGGAATTTAGGGGGAACCCCACGTCATTTTTTTTTTTAATTTTGGCTGGGGTTCCCCTTAATATCCATAGCAGACCTGAAGGGCCTGGTATGGAATTTAGGGGGACCCCCACGTCATTTTTTTTTTTTAATTTTGGTTCGGGGTTCCCCTTTGGGGAATTCCCATGCCGTTTTTTATCAATGAACTTCTATGTGTATTGTCGGCAATGCAATAGCCGCGGGTAGTTTTAAATGAGTTTTTTCCTTCAAAATGTCATTTTGCTGTCAGACTGTTCTAAACACAGGAAACATGCGCCCCTTTACAGGCACACTATAGACACCCCCCAGGTACGAAATTTAAAGGGATATTACACTTTTATTGTTTGACTTTAAGCATTATTAAAATCACTGCTCCTGAAAAAACGGCCGTTTTTAAAACTTTTTTTTGCATTGATCCATGTCCCCTGGGGCAGGACCCAGGTCCCCAAACACTTTTTATGACAATAACTTGCATATAAGCCTTGAAAATTAGCACTTTTGATTATTCATGTTCGTGTCCCATAGACTTTAACGGTGTTCGCATGTTCGAACGAACTTTTTTCCTGTTCGCATGTTCTGGTGCGAACCGAACAGGGGGGTGTTCGGCTCATCCCTAATATATATATATATATATATATATATACACACACATACATACATACACACACACACACATTATATATATATTAGAACACAAATAAATTAAACACAGTGAAACTGTAAAATATTGAACACAATCAAATACCTTCAAATAAAGTTGTGCTTTACTGGGTTCTGAAATTGAATTTTGTGCTGAGAAAATTAAATTAAGGGATCAATAGAGATGAATTATATAGGAGGGAAAACTTAGATTTATGTGAACTGACAAAAATGTACATTACAAGTGTCTATCTGTATTCATTGTCAAAATTACATATATTTGATAATAGCAATGTGCCAACAAAATGTGGCACAAATTAGATATTTTAAATCTGTTACTATGTATCAAGAATCATATTTTTTAATCAAGATATAGTGCAGTTGCCAAAGCATAATAATATGCATTACTCTTCCTTTCTTTTTTTTTGTATTAATCTGTTTGAATTACAAGCAGGTTTACAATTCTCAGTTACAGATGTATAAATATATGAATAGATTTTCTTCAGTAAAGGTAACAGATGCCAAATTAGTGTTCACAGGATTTATGTGACTCTTTTCACTCTGCAAGCATGGAAACATAGTGATACTTTAAAAATAAGCTCTTTTGACCATAATTCTCCTGTGGATCACAGGAGTGCACTTAGCTCTGCGCACCTGTGACCCATATTTAGCCAACAGCTGGCTAAAGCCCGCTGTTGGATCACATCACAGGGTTGGTGCAGGGCTGGTATTGTTCAGGAGGCGGTGGGCGTTCACTCAACTCCCCCAATCTTGCCAGGCTGTGTGCTCGGATAAGGGTCTGGTATGGATTTTTGGGGGGACCCCATGCCATTTTTTTTTTTTACTTTTGGCCTTCCCAAAAGAGTCTGGTAAGGGGGCACGCCATTTTTTCTTTCTTCTTTTTTTAAATAGCCGGGTGCTGGCAATTGCAACTGCGAGTCAATTTAAATTTGACTCTCTTTTTTTCTTTAGAAGTGTAATTTTTTTTCTGCAACATGTTCTATACATGCTACAGGTGTGAAACTTTACAGGCAGACTATAGGGGACCCCCAGGCACTACAATTAAAGGATTTTTTCATTTTTATTGTTGCACCCATTCCTGTAGTCGGTTCAGGGTGCAACAGGAGATAGAGACCTATTCATCAATCTGATCTTAGGCTTGGTTCAGACTAGAGATGGGCCGAACACCCCCCTGCCCCAAACAGCACTGCTCATGAAAAAAATATTGTTTTTTAAAAAAATGTTTCCGTTGATACATGTCCCTCAGGGCAGTACCCGGACCCCCCGAACCCCTTTTATAGCCAATTACTTGCATATAAGCCTTCAAATTAGCACTTCTGATTTTTCATGTTCGGCTCCTATAGACCTCACTGGAGTTTGCTGTTCGGGGCAGGAGGTGTTTGGCCCATCTCTAGTCTGAACCAAACCTAAGATCAGATTGCTGATTAGGTCTGTTGTACCATGAACCGACTACAGGAATGGGTGTTAGATTTCCAGGGACTCCGCATTGCAATCTCAGCAGGCTAGAAAGATTTCACTCGTAGGTTTGTGCAGCCTATTGCATTAGGCTGTGCACCCCAAAGCACAAACACACATGCGTTTATATATATATATATATATATATATATATATATATATATATATATATATATATATATGTATATATATATATATATATATATATATATATATATATATATATATACACACACACACACACACACACACACACACACAGATACACACAATATTTTCCACACTTCTCTTATAAACAGAGCCACTCTTTCCTCATCTCCCTGCTGGCACAGTAAACAAAAGCACCTTTCTCATTTCAAAAAATATTCCAGGGACACCTTTTTTGCTGTGAATTTAACAAGCCATTATAGGCGGAGAATGTATTTTAATTAGGGTCGAGGCATTTATTTAGTATAGGCGTGGTTCTACAACAGGCATATCGTTAATCTAATTGCATACATTAATTAACCATGTATAACAGAGCTGTCATGGTTAAAGGAATATAAAGCTAAACAAAAACAACGAAAACACACTGGTAGTAACAGAAAAAATATACATTTATTGCACGATTTTGAAGGAAGACTGCAGATATTAACTATGTGAATAATCATTCATGTGCAGGAGAGGAGTGTGAAAGGTATGAAACAAGTAAAATTGCATGCTTTCCAAACATACGCAATGATTGTATGAATATAACAAAGTTATGAGAGCAGCAGGATGGAAAGGGCAGGGAGCAGAGCGACAAGCATTATGCTGTTACTCATGCTTACAGGGAACAGGATCATTTTTTTTTTTTAGGGATACAAACACTTTAAGCAGACACATAGCAGTGCCATTAATTGTTATTGGAACCCCTATGCATCTGCAAACATGTGCACCAAACTACATGGTTCCATAGGTTCCATAGCAACCTGTGGTTTTGTGTGGAACGCTTTTGGAAAAGATTCAGGAACTTTTCTGCATTGCTAGTGCATAGGGCAGCTCATTGAAATAAATAGGCAGCCCTACACATGATGCATGAAAAACATGCCTGCGCTTGATTGCACCTATGTGTTTGAACCAGACCTAACTGTAACCTAACTGTAAGTAGATACAAAATAACAATTCCCAATAAAAAAAAAATATTCTTTAAAGCGTAACTCCACTTTTGTTGAGAAAAAAACATTCCCCTCTGGGTGATCTATGTACATTGGAAGGATTATAACAAACTTTGTTGCAGATTCCTACCTTTTGTTATTCTGAAGAAATCCATGTGTGTTTGTCTGTGCCTCTGTACTGAGTGAGTGTAATGGGAGTGGTTTCATAATTACCTCTCAGGTGTGGAGCTGAAAGGCACTAATGAGGAAATCTGCTGGGCCTGCGTCCCTTTAGATGGGTTCCTATTGAAAGTAGCTCTCAAAAAATTACATTTTTGTTGCAGGGGATGCCTGAAATCTGATATGTATCTTAGGCAGACTTCTGGGAAAATTGGTGAGCCAATCACACAAACAGGAAAAGGTGTTTCACTCTGTGTACAGAACAACTCCAGGTAGTCATATTGCAATATATTCTCAGAAAATTACATTGACTGCAGACTGAAATGGAAAGGTAATTTTTAATAACATTCAATTGCAATATGATTAGTGTCACAATTATATGCACTATATTATTTTTTCTTTATTTGCTATTTTTTTTCCCCACGAAAGTGGAGTCACCCTTTAAATAATCAGTGTTCATACAATAATGCTACCATGCAAATAGCTGTGAACACTGAACTATGCTATGTTTATTAACCACTTCAGCCCCGGAAGAATTTACCCCCTTCCTGACCAGAGCACTTTTTGCGATTTGGCACTGCCTCCCTTTAACTGACAATTGCGCGGTCATGCGACGTGGCTCCCAAACAAAATTGACGTCCTTTTCTTTCTTTTGGTGATATTTGATCACCCCTGCGCTTTTTATTTTTTGTGCTATAAACAAAAAAAGAGTGACAATTTTGAAAAAAAAAAACACATTATTTTTTACTTTTTGCTATAATAAATATCCCCCAAAAATATATAAAAGAACAATTTTTTTCCTCAGTTTAGGCCGATATGTATTCTTCTACATATATTTGGTAAAAAAAATTGCAATAAGCGATTATTGATCAGTTTGCGCAAAAGTTATAGCATTTAAAAAATAGGGGATAGTTTTATGGCATTTTTATTAATATTTTTTTTTTTTTTAATGGAGGCGAACAGCGATCTTTATTGTGACTGCTACATTATGGCAGACACATTGGATATTTTTGACACATTTTTGGAACCATTGTCATTTATACAGCAATCAGTGCTATACAAATGCCCTGATTCCTGTGTAAATTACACTGGCAGTGAAGGGGTTAACCACTAGGTGGCAGTGTAGGGGCTAAGTGTGTCCTAGGGGCGTGTTTCTAACTGTGAGGGGCATGGCTGTGTGTGACATGTGACTGATCTCTGCTCTGATGACAGGGAGCAGAGATCCAGTGACACTGTCACTAGGCAGAATGGGGAGATGCTTGTTTACATTAGCATCTCCCCGTTCTTCCTCCCCGTGAGGCGATCGCGGGTATCACCACGGTGATCGAGTCCATGGGACCCGTGACCCGACTCACGAAGCTTGCCGTGGAATGTATACGTGGTTTTGCCTGTATGAGCCCTTCTGCCGCAGTATATCTGCGTGAGGCGGTAGGCAAGCGGTTAAGGAATGTTATATTGTAAATAGGGTGTTTAGTTCATGTGATCAGTTTAGACTTTGATTGTACAGACGTTGGATAACACAGGGTTAAATGGAACGGTCACAAAGTAACTTCTCATTATCTGGACACAGACAGAGTGCTTGGGGGATGTTCCTATAGTGATATGTGCCAGCTTGGGAGATGTCTGTTACCTATGAGGAAGGCAGCAGACTCGGCAAACTCCCCCACACACACTCACCCCTCTTCTGATCCTCCTTATAAGCTTAACCCTTCTCATGCCCCCGCAAACAAATCCTCCTGAGTCCTGACATGAAACTGCCAACTTACCTCTCCAAATAGACTTTCATCAAAACACCTGCTCAGTTAAACTTTCTCCCTGCACAGCATCAGCACACCCCAAAGTAGCTGTGCTCCGCCTCCAGGTTCTCTCAGCACATGGCATTGGAGATTGGGGAGGAGGGGAGGATCTGAGTGAAGGAGGGCACAGATCAAGATTACAGGAGACTTCCGTGGGAATAAAATATTCTGAACTTGTAAATACATACACAGCCAGGTATTGTATGTATTTAAAGGTAGCGATAGTGCTGCTCTTAAGCTGTAGCAGGACCCCGGTACAATCACTTCAACCAAATGACGTACAGGTACGTGATTTTGCGTGAAGTGGTTAAGTTGGCCCACCCTTTGCAGCTATAACAGCTTCAAATCCTCTGGGAGGGCTGTCCACAAGGTTTAGGAGTGTGTCTATGGGAATGTTTGACCATTCTTCCAGAAGTACATTTGTGAGGTCAAGCACAAATTTGGACAAGAAGGCCTGGCTCGCAGTTTCATCCCAAAAGTGTTCTAGCTGGTTGAGGTCAGGACTCAGGCAGGCCAGTCAAGTTGTTCCATCCCAAAATTGCTCATCCATGTCTTTATGGACCTTGCTTTGTGCACTACAAATAATCTTGAATATGTACTAATTGACCAATTAGAAGGAAAGATATCAACTCTGTCAGTGTTCAGACTGTATTTATTATGCAATACCTCATCTGAATCAAACTAAATGATAAGGACAATTCTCTGCAGGGCAGTGCCCCACACCATGCTGCTTCAATATAGTTAATCTCCTAAATCATTAAAAAAACATCAAAATCATTTTTTTTTTAAATTCTGATTACTCAGCAATTGTAGAACTTCAAACGTTTTTCAGTGGATCCCCAGGATTCCCGATCAGGCTGAACTATGAAATGTTGGCTGATAAGCTTCTTTCATAAATTAGGAACAGAGAAAATTGAGTACTGTCCGTGATAGTTTTATTTATTATTTGCACTAACATACAATTTTTCAGGATTAATTATAAATTAGGAACAATTCATAATGCACTACTTATGCCGCATACACACGAGCGGACTTTACGGCAGACTTTGCCCGGCGGACTGGATTTCGTCAGACAATTCGATCGTGTGTGGGCTCCAGCGGACTTTGTTTTCTCAAAAGTTGGATGGACTTAGATTTGAAACATGTTTTAAATTAATCCGTCGACATCGAGTCCGGTCGAAAAGTCCGCTCGTCTGTATGCTAGTTCGACGGACAAAAAGCCACGCTAGGGCAGCTATTGGCTACTGGCTATGAACTTCCTTGTTTTAGTCCGGTCGTACGTCATCACATACGAATTCGACAGACTTTGGTGGACTGTGTGTAGGCAAGCCTGTTCATTCAGAAAGTCCGTCGTAAAGTACGTTGAAAAGTCCGCCGAGCAAAGTCTGCCGTAAAGTCCGCTCGTGTGTACGCGGCATTAGCCTAATAAGCCGAGTCAAAAGAGAGAGACTATAAAAGAGTAGGCTCACAGCAGCCATTTTTGCTGGAGCTGCTAACAACATAACAATTATGTGTAGTGAGAGTGTAGGGAGAGATAGTGTGCTATACTTTGGATTGCAGTGGTTGGTTATATATCCTTTAATCTGTGGCGGCTGGAGATCAACATTTTTTGGGGGGCGCAAACAAACTGAAAAATGCTGAAACACCTCCCCACCAATTGCAGCCTCACTGTGCCCATCAATTGCAGCCTCACTGTGTCCATTATATGCAGCCACTGTGCCCATCATATGCAGCTACATGTGCCCATCATATGCAGCCACATGTGCCCATCATATGCAGCCACTGTGCTCATCAAATGCAGCCACTTGTGCTCATCAAATGCAGCCACTTGTGCCCATCATATGCAGCCACTTGTGCCCATCAAATGCAGCCACTTGTGCCATCAAATTCAGCCACTTGTGCCCATCATATGCATCCACTTGTGTCCACCAAATGCAGCCACTTGTGCCCATCATATGCAGCCACTGGTGTCCACCAAATGCTGCCACTGTGCCCATAAATTGCCTCCACTGTGCCTATCAATTGCTCCCACTGTGCCCCATCAAACGCAACCACTGTGCCATATCAAACACAACCACTGTGCCACCCGCCGGCCTGCCATCGATGCTTCTTGATGTCTTCTCCCGTCCTCTCTTCCCATGCTCTGCTATGATTGGATGCCTGGCGTCCAATCACAGTGCCTGTCGTTTCAGTCAGTCAGGTGATGGGTAACAGATTCGAGCACCTGATTGGCAGAGAGGCGGTTTTGTGTTAGGAAAGCGAATATTCATTTGCTTTTCTAACACAGCTGAGTGACCTGCGAGCGCCCAGCATGGCACTCGCAGGTCACCTTTTTTGACGCCTATTAGAGCCTATGGCTCTCATCAGGTGCTTCAAAATCACCCCCCACCACTGTAATTCAGGCGCCCTGCTCCCAAAAAGGGGCCGGGCTCCTGAATAGAGAGGGGGCAGGAGAGAGGGGGCGGCGCCTGTGCGCCCTTATGGATGCACCACCACTGCCTTTAATACACCCTTTCCCTTGAAAGTTCTATAGATCCAACAGTCCTTCCCAGGACTACTTTTTTGTACCATCAAGATGTGTACTTGCTTGCTAGCTGCTAGCTCCACCCTTTGCACTTTTTTTTATTATTATAAATGGGTTTCTTTCATTTAACATTTCTGTTATATTTTACTTTCTACCAAGGTTAAAAAAATATAAACTTGGCATTTGTTTTGGGAGATTAGTCCTATATGTTTTTTTATTTTTTGGAGGGTTATTTTACTTTATGCTGCAGTAACTTTTTTTAAGTTTGGGGTGGGCAGCATACACTTGTTGCTAAACAGTTGTCAGAGCTGTCCTTTGTATGCAATATACCATTGCCTAGTAAACAGTCTGCACCAAAAGTAACACGTGTACCCCCCTATCATCAGAGTTTAAATAAAAGCTAGGCATTCCATTGAGCTTTAAAAATATTCTATAACAGGCAAATCAAAAATGATGCAGTTTAAATTGAAATTAATCAGATTTGGCTAATGCTGCTGCACATAAGCCAAGCTAGTTGTAAATAAAAAAAATAAATAAAAAATTCCCCAAGCCAAAACACCTCTGTCAGAGTTCACTGTTGCTGAGGCTGCCCATGAAATTGTTCTCTTTCACAACACTGCATACAACTTTAAGGCAAGTCTAATGCCCCGTACACACGGTTGGACATTGATCGGACATTCCGACAACAAAATCCTAGGATTTTTTCTGACGGATGTTGGCTCAAACTTGTCTTGCATACACAGGGTCACACAAAGTTGTCGGAAAATCCGATCATTCTGAACGCGGTGATGTAAAACACGTACGTCGAGACTATAAACGGGGCATTAGCCAATAGCTTTCATCTCTTTATTTATTCTGAGCATGCGTGGCACTTTGTGCATCGGATTTGTGTACACACGATCGGAAATTCCGACAACAGATTTTGTTGTCGGAAAATTTTATAGCCTGCTCTCAAACTTTGTGTGTCGGAAAATCCAATGGAAAATGTGTGATGGAGCCTACACACGGTCGGAATTTCCTACAACAAGGTCCTATCACACATTTTCAGTCGGAAAATCTGACCGTGTGTACGGGGCATTAGTCTGTAATTTAAAGGTTTGTACATTTTCAGTTTCACCCTAGTGGCCACATAAAGGCCTCTCCCCACTGTACAGTGTTTATTTTTTTAAATTCTGGCATTCGTATATGTTCCAACATAGCAATGTCTTTTGTTTTACAATAGCTTGCTTATTAGTCCTAATAATGTTCATAATTTAAAAATATCTTCTAGACTTCTATTGGGTTTGTCTCAAAGATAAAATTTGATACAGTTTCAGTATGAGTGTTTACAAATTGAACCAAGGCTGTTTCATTATCACTTTTCCTGATATGTGAGTGTGCCTAGGTACTCCCGTGCCTATAGGCTCATAGCTGCATAACTACAAGGTAAGATACATTGCACTGCTGCCTGTGACTTATAGTCTAATGCCGCGTACACACGGTCGGACTTTTCGTCTACAAAAGTCCAACGGACGCTGACGGACTAAAGCTGGCTGGTAATCCGATCGTGTGTGGGCTTCTCCGGACTTTCAACGGACTTTTTCAGCCTCAAATCCGACGGACTTTAGATTTGAAACATGCTTCAAATCTTTCCGACGGACTCGAGTCCGGTCGAAAAATCCGCTCGTCTGTATGCTAGTCTGACGGACAAAAACCCACGCTAGGGCAGCTATTGGCTACTGGCTATCAACTTCCTTATTTTAGTCCGGTGTACGTCATCACGTAAGAATTCGACGGACTTTTGTGTGATCGTGTGTAGGCAAGTCTGTTCGTTAGAAAGTCCGCCGCAAGTCCGTCGAAAGTCCGTCGAAAGTCTGTCGGACAGGCTGTCGGACTTTTGTAGCTGAAAAGTCCGACCGTGTGTACGCGGCATAACAGGATTTGGTGAGGCCACTACTGTATTGTTATCACATGCTAGGTATACAAAAAGCTGTGTCTGTTGTTCAGGAATCATAGGTCGGCCATGACTGTTTTGTAGAACAGTACACAATGCAGCAGCTACTAGTGCACCTATATAGCCTTTTAACTTAGTCACATTTTAAAGAGCCTGTAATCTCAATTTAGGGACAGCAGACACCAGTACACAGGTCTTTACCGGGGCTGTAATGATCTAATTGAGGTTCTGGCAGGATGTCTGTTCATTTCTACTTACCATTAACATCTACAGATTATCACTTCCCTCTGACCCGTCCTAAAACGGTCACAAAAATCCTTCAGTTCTGTCACCCATGGTTTGTACGACAATTAAACCCATTAGGAATACACAGCGTGCCGTAAAATGTCTACCCATGGCTAATGGGTATCATAAAAGCCATTCATAGCCAAAGGCAACCTTTTAGGGACCTTTGCCTCATTCGCTATTTAAAGAATCTACAAAAAATTCCTAAAAGCAAACTGGAGCAAGACACAAAAAAGGGTCCCAAGAGTACCCAACTTACATCAGGTTCCCCAAAGTCCACCACTTCATCAGTGTCTTCAAAATCCCACATACATACTGGTTCCCATAGTTCCTGCTCTCTCACTTTCATCAGGATCCCCAGAGACCCTCCTCCTTACTTTAGGGTTCCCAGAGTCAGGGTCTTCAGAGTCCCCTCCTTACTCCAGAGTCCCCAGAGCCACCCACCTTACATCAGGGTCTCTAGAGCCATGACCACCTTTCATCAGGGACTTCCCCTTACATCAGGGTGCCCAGAGTCCCTCCCCTTTACATCAGGGTCCCCAAAGTCTCCTCCCTTTGCATCAGGGTTCCCAGACTCCCCCTCCTTACATCATAGTTCCCAGAGTCAGCCCTCTTGCCTCAGGGTTCCCAGAGCCCTAACCCTACATCAGGGTTCTCAGAGCCCCCTCTTTACATCAGGGCTCCCAGAGCTCACCGTCTCATATAAGGGCCCCCAGAAACACTCCTCTTGCATCAGGGTTCCCAGAGCTCCCTCCTTACATCAGCGTCACCAGGGCTAACCCCCCTTTTTCATCAGGGTCCCTAGAGTAACCCCTTTTAACATCAGAATCTTCAACCTTTACATCCAAGTCTCCAGAGCCATGCCCCCCCACAATATTAAATCAGGTTCCCAGGAGTTCCCTTACGCTCTTTGTATCAGAGTCCACTCCATTCCACAGTGCAGCCGCCATCTACATGTGACAACTAGGAGGTGTGGCACTGGCAGCAGGTCTGGAGGAGGAAGTCCCATCCTCCTGTTCTAAACAGGGGGGGGTGGCAGAGCAAGCATGTGGGTTGGTTACTGTGACACTGAGCGGTCCTAGCAACCAACCACAGCACTTAAGCCCCATACACACTATCAGATTTTCTGCTGAGTTTTTCCTTCAGATTTACCAAAACCATATAATATAAGGTCAAACCTTAGGAGTTTCAATGTGTATGTAATCAGGCAGGCCCTTGCACTACATGGCTTTGGTAAATCTGAAGGAAAAACTCAGCAGAAAATCTGATCGTGTGTATGGGGCTGGGCAGCAGCGGGGGTGGAACCTGTGTTTCCACTACAGGATATTCCTTCACTTTGGGGGCCACACCAGGGTTGAAACCATCCATAAATTTACAGTTTGGAAACTTCGGGCAATTTACAAACTGTCCGTTACAGACAGTGGCCGCTTGTAAAAACTATGGCCGCCAACACGGCTTTGGAACTGTACATGCGCAGTTCCAAAGCCGGCTGGGCTTGGGGAAGCTTGGCCTAGCTCAGCCGGAAAGGAAGTCATGGTGCCTTTTATGAACTGCAATCAGCCAGGACTGGAAGGGGAGGACTCAGCCGGGGCCCAGAAGCCGGATCACCAATGCCATGGCTGCAGCTGCCTGAGTTGTCATCTGCGCTGGCTGTGATCAGGACAACAGTGCTTGGGGACTGAGAAAGCAACTTGGAGCAAACATGGCATAAGAGGTAAGTGCAAGTGGATGAAAAGGACATATCTGTCCATGTCTGTAAGGTGTGTGTGTGTTTTTTTTTATTTTTCAGGTAGCTCCAGCCTCCAGTGGCCACACAAAGTCTGTGGGGGGGGGAGTCACTGATGTAAGGGGGAATGAATACACTAAGGTAAGGGGGACACTGATATAAATACCCCCTTATATCAGTAACCCCCCCACCCTTGTGTATTCACTCTGTTGCAAGGAGAAACTCTGAATCAGTGTCCACAGCGTTTCTCCTTATATCAGAGTCTGCCGATGTGTACTGTGATGTAAGGGGAGGCTCTGGTGAGCAGAGACCACCTTATATCAGAGTTTCTCTTTACACCAGAGTCTGCAGCATTCCCTCTTACATCACGGTTCACAGCATTCCCCTTTACATCAGAGTTCCCCCTTGCACTGTAAAGGGGACTCTAGCAGAATCTGATGTAAGGGGGGACTCTTTGGACTCTTGTGTAAGGGAGGTGGTGGGAGCTCTGGTGACCAGAGACCCCCTTACATCAGTGTTCCCCTTTACATTAAGGTCTACAGAGTTTCCCCTTACACTGTAATGCCCCGTACACACGGTCGGATTTTCCGACGGAAAATGTGTGATAGGACCTTGTTGTCAGAAATTCCGACCGTGTGTAGGCTCCATCACACATTTTCCATCGGATTTTCCGACACACAAAGTTTGAGAGCAGGATATAAAATTTTCCGACAACAAAATCCGTTGTCGGAAATTCCGTTCGTGTGTACACAAATCCGACGGACAAAGTGCCACGCATGCTCAGAATAAATAAAGAGATGAAAGCTATTGGCCACTGCCCCATTTATAGTCCCGACGTACGTGTTTTACGTAACCGCGTTCAGACCGATCGGATTTTCTGACAACTTTGTGTGACCGTGTGTGTGCAAGACAAATTTGAGCCAACATCCGTCGGAAAAAATCCTAGGATTTTGTTGTCGGAATGTCCGAACAAAGTCCAACCGTGTGTACGGGGCATAAGGGTGTACCCTGCTGACTCTGATTTAAAGGTGAAGTCTGTGGACTCTGATGTAAGGGAAAATCTTGGTGACTGTGATGTACAGGGAAACTCCGTGGAGTCTGATGTAAGGGGGAATTCTGCAGTCTGTGATGTAAAGGGGAGCATTGTGGAATCCTGTGTAAGGGGGGGCTCTGGTGACCAGAGACCCCTTACATCAGTTTCCCTTTACACTACAGTATTCCCCCTTATATCAGATGCCACAGATTTCTCCTTTACATCACAGTCCACAATGTTCCCTTTCGCATCAGGGTACGCAGACTCTGATGTAAGGGGGGAACTCTGTTTTGGGGTATATCAACCTGACCTTCATGTAAAGAAATAGTTTTTTTGCCTTTTGTTATTCCTTAAACATATTGCTAATAGCACTAGCTACATTTTTGTAGCTTTTCTATTGATATTTGCACTGTAAATTTCATGTGCTGTGTCAGTAAAAAATTGGTGCTGTCGGTAAATTTGTAGTGTCTTGTTAGTAAATCATTTGGGGAGGTTGGCAACACTGCCCAGCACCCCCTAGATCTGGCCATGTCCACGAAGAACATGCAAACTGCATGCAGATAGTGCCCTAGATGGGTTTGGAACCAAGGACCAGCTTAGCTGTAAGACAAAAGTCCAAACCACTAACCACTGCAGATTACTTTTCTTTTTCATTTAAAACATAAAACCAAATTAGTTTCTTTAGTCAACAATTCAATTTTTGCTCTAATATGATAATAAATCAGTTCCGCCATTGTTTCTATATGCCGCATAGGTTTCTGGTTATGTGAAGCACACTCTATGTTTTCAGCATTCAGAATTTTATTTAAAGAAGATGTTTCATAATGGTTTCCTTTCATACTATATGCTTCCTTGACTTGCTCCTGTCTGTCATGCTCACTTTTACTTTCTTGACAGGGTTAAGAAATCCCTTGGTCAGTGCTGTCAGGAACATTTCTAGTGTTCTCTTCACAGACAAAACAGCATCATATTGTCTTGCACCTCTATCCCAAAGTATCACTCAGTATAGTTTTATTTTACTATTTGACAGTATAGATAAATATATCTTGTTTTATTATTTCTAAGTTTTAGACCCTTCTTTTACTTAAGCATTTTAGATCATTCCGTTATGTAAAAAAAAAAAAAAAAAAAACTGTGCACTGGAATGGCACAGAAAATGCAATTTCATTATTTTTGAGCCAGTTGGCAAATTTATTTTACAAAGGGGGATCATGGTAGCTAATGGTTAACAATCCTTTTTAGTATTTCTGGGACCAGGATTTGAGTCCCACCTAGGAAATTGCCTACAAGGAGCTTAATTACTTGTTTCCTTTACCAATCCAAAACCATATTGGAAGGTGAGGTGGAATTTTTAGAAACTGGACCCTCATATATATGAGCTCCTTTAAGGAGTAGGGATGAGCTCCGGCGTGTTCGCATGGCGCACGTGCCGAGCCCGCCAGGAAGTCGGCACGGCGCAGCGCTAATCACAAGCAGTGAGACATTTCCCGATCTCTGCAGCCGCACATCGGGAAATGTCTCACTGCTTGTGATTAGCGCTGCCCCGTGCCGACTTCCTGGCGGGCTCGGCACGTGCGCCATGCGAACACGCCGGAGCTCATCCCTATTAAGGAGCAAGGAAATGAATACCTTATCTTTTCTCTACAAGTATATCTATGCAATGATATTTGCACAGAATGATAGTATTATTTCTTGCTTTCTACTGTAAAATTCTCTCTTATTTGGAATAAAACTTGCATTTGGTCTCCCTCTAGATCTATAGGCTACAAAATGAGCTCAGATTATGTGTATCAAATTTGAAATTTTTTTTGCTGATTTTTACTGTGAAATAATCAGTACAGTTTCTGATGGATTTTTTGTGATGCAATTCACTCTAATTTTAATTTCTTAAATAAAACCTGCCTGGTGTCTACTTTTTGAGCTACTAAAGATGCTTACATAGTATACATGGATTCTATACAATATCTCTGGATTTTTTTCCGTGAAATAATACACTCTAATATTAATTTCTTGATTAAACCTTGCTGGGGTGTTCCTTTGAATCTGCAGCATACAAACATTGCTTACATAGTATGCATTGTGTCAGCACGATTTATATGGCTCTTTTCTGTCAAGTAAGGAACACTAATGTTGATTTTTAAAAGAGGAAGTAAAGCCTAAAAAAAAAAATACACCCTGCAAGGCAAAGTCATAATGAGCTAATATGCATAGCACACTAGCTCTTTATGAATAACTTACCTCAGATCGAAGCCCCTGAAGCGTCCCTCATTCGCTTCCTCCGCCATCGCCATCTATCCCGGAGTGTCTTCCGGGTATCGCAGGTCCGGCGCTGTGACTGGCCGGAGCCGCGATGACGTCACTCTGGCGCATGCGCGGGTGCCGTCAGTGACGGCTGTTCGCTTTCACTAACGGCATGCTCAGTGTGCCTGCGCTGTTGTCTACGGCGTGCATGCGGTCTTTGTAAAATATCTCCTTAACCATGCAGGTTAAGGAGATATTTCTTGCACCTACAGGTAAGCCTTAATCTAGGCTTACCTGTAGGTTAAAGTGGTCCCAGAGGGTTTACAGGCACTTTGATGAACCTTTTCACTGCACATTTTTGCACACATGTTTAAAACATGTTAGGCCTGAAGATTATTTAAAACCCCAAACATTATATAATTTCTGATAGCAGACTCCTTAGAAAATGAAATAATGGTAGTTCCAATTTCTTTTCTCACACAATATTAGCGTAATAGTTTATGAAAAACAAAATGTCAGTAAAAAATAAGCTAAAGTTAAATATTATGCATGCACCAGTGAAACGGCAACAAACTTTGGTACCCTATTTTTTCACAGGCAACACTTTGAAGGCCCCTACAAGTTAAAATTAACCGTGATTAATGGGCCTGGAATTATTGCTCCCACTCTAGCATGCATGCTGATATGTAACATGTATATTGAAATCAACGTTGTTATTTATAGGCACCCCCAAAACATGTATTTATGTTCATACAAGCTTGTATGTGGGATTGAGGAGCCAAAAATTATTTTTGGGGGTTTTAATGCCTGGGTATACTTTTTACACGTTTACATTTTTTTTTTTTTTTGTTACTAAACTTTAATTTTTATCACATACAAAATAAAATGTCCCCTATGTGATAATTCTTTTGGGTGACAGATTCTCTTTAAAGAGACATATAGCAGTATAGCAGTGGTTGGCAGCCCTTCAGAAGGCTATTCTGTCACCTCCTGAATGTCTGCTTCTTTTATTCAGTTCCAAGCGGGATTTTGTAGTATAAAATCACATTACAACAGCAAGTTGAGCATGTGGATTGTGGTTGCAGTGCATTCCTACTGAACTCAAGGGGAGAATTCCACAGAGGGTACTCGAGTTCAAAATTCTATGGCTGAGAAGTACCACATTGCAGCCATGCCACGTGTACAGCACTGTCTGGCTGAAATGATAGCACATAGGTGTGTTACTGGGGAGGCATTGAAACCATGGCTCCTGACAAAAAAGGGAAAACTCACAGCTTTAAAAGCTGTTCAGTTTGTCCTGTTGCTGCCCAGAGGACCACAACAATATGGTGGCCATCCTACACAACACGTTAGAGGTTCTCTGGCTGCAGGCTCCAGCTCAACCACAACACACAGGTACACCAGTGAAAGGCCCTATTCAGGCTCCCTCCAGTTCTGGCTCTACCACACCATTCACAAGAAGCCCAGTGATGTCCAGGCCTGGCAAGACTCCAATGGCGATCCTGCTGTGGACATGAGTATGGAGGTAAGTAATCATCAGGACCCAAAAATCCTTCACATGGAATCCACTGATCCAACATCAACCTTCCCTACTTCTGATTAGCCTGTTTCAGATACCAAAGTAACATACCAGTGGATATGTTACTACCCCTAAGAGCTTCTTTATAGATGGATATATTATCTTTTATGCAACAAAAATAAGGCACAGGTGCAGGACTTCAACACCCTGGTCAATGCGCACACAGCACAAAGTGAGGGTCTGACCTGGCTTAAAGCTAAAGTAGCCGACTTAGAGAACAGGTCACACATAAATAATATCAAGAGCCATGAAGTACTAGAATCTGCCCATACCTCACAATTACAACAATATGTGCACAATCTCTTTGTAGCTGTGCTACCATTTCTTACAACAGCTGGAATCATTATCGACAGGGTACATCACATACCTGAAACAACATATTTGCCCCCCAATATGTCATGTGAAGTTCTTCTATGAATCCATTTCTACCATGTGAAAGTAAAGCAAATTGGTTGCCTTTCGCAACAGTTCCTGAGCAATTTTCAACGCTGAAGATGCTTCCCAACCTTTCTCAATGTACAAAACAACAACACAAAAACCTTCTGACCATAACCAAAGCCCTCAGGAATCACAAGATTGTACACAGATAGAAACACCCATTCAAACTTGTCATCACACACACACAACAATGTGTACTATGGTTGATGAAGGTTTGCAACTTCTTTAGCAATGGCACGTTATTCTGGACCCCCAACATACTTCTCCACTTCAGCACCTGCATTTGACATCAGACTGGCAGGTGGTGCCTTACAAGTGCCCACCCAAGAAAAACCATTGGGGTAGCCAGTAACCATTCCTCAACCTGTTTATCTATCATTCATAATCCCCAGCTGAGAGAGTAAATGCCATATCACTCTATCCCCTACTGCCTATATCACAATCTGATCTGCACCCAGTTCTGAGACCTTCTTTTTATTTGTTTTTTCTTTTCTCTGTTTATATACCATTTGAACTTGGCTTGAGTTGTTTGTTGCATTTTGTTCAACCTTGTTCTGGGTAATGACCCTTTCTCTCTTCATGCAGTAATTTTTTGCACTACTTAATGCGACACTAACTGTAGACGATACAATTGCAGAATGAGATTCTACAGTTGCTCCCCAACCTTTTGGATATCCAGAAGTCCGCAGTGAGTTAACATGTTTTCTTTACTCTCTGCTTCACCAATCTGTCTATGTCATTGTCATGTGCTCACCAAATTCTAAATCAGTTTAGTAGCCTGTCCTATTACAAAGGTATTTTTACCAAGTCATTATTAGTAGACTTAGGTGTCCACAAAACAACTAAACAATCGCCACAGTAGAGACTCCCTTATTGCTGACAAAGAAATTCCATACTTGGCTAATAATCTGACCCCATATACGGCATCCCTAGCAACTTCTAACTATGAATCTCTTTCTTTTAAACTAGGTAAGCACTTAAACATCTCTCTAAATTCAAACTTTTGGGAATAACTATTGGGTGTAGGGGCAGGGGATTATAGCGGTGCTAAGGTCAGAGAATACAAAAAAGAAAAAAGAGGTTTTTTTTATAAAAGGTAAAAAATTACAAGGTTTATTGGTAATAGTACATACATAAAAAAAACACATAAGAATCGATTTACACTTAGAATAAATATGTATACTGCATGTGACCCAGGATAATGTAGAGTAGGCCAGATGGAGGTGGCCGTCGAAATGGGGGGCTCGATTTTCTACATGTTTCGCCAAGACATTGGCTTCCTCAGGGAACAAGAGCTCAAATATGTAAAAAGGGTCTGTATATGAGGGTACAGAAAACATCATGTGAGCAAAATCATTTAACAATACAGTGTTTAGTATATACTATACTCTTTGGGAAGACTGGCTGTCTTAAAAATGATGATACTCTCCTAGATTCTGTATCTTTTCTGAACTTTGCCCACCCCTCTTTGAATCCTCATTCTTTGTGTTTGTGCATGTATTAACCCTAGTGCCCTGCTTTTTGCTGAATCCTCATTATGCAGTCTTTAACTACCTTACTCAAAAAATATATATGGAAAAACAAAAGAGCTAGATGCTCTTATGCTAACTAATTAAATTCAGGAAAGCTGGAGGTATGGGCTTAGTGAAAATCATAGATTATTATATAGCTACCCAGCTTGACCAACTTAAACACTGGTTTCAACCTACAAATACTACCTTATGGTTAGATATGGAATCGGCCTTGATAATGGCCCCAGGCCTGTACACATTTTTATTGGCAGATCTGTGGCAACTATTAGAGCTGTGGAAACTCCTTCTCCCAGCCCTCGCTTCCCTTTTGGCATGGAAAACCACCAACAGCTCATCTTTAAATACCAAACCTAAATAGGATGGATGAATACCTATTTTGATTTTAAAATCTCTTATTTCACATCTTTAAGTTAGGCTGCTGGTCCACCATAGTAAACCACTGTTTATGACATGTTGCTTGGACACACATCCAAAAGCATAGATGGGTTGATGGAGGAATTTTGGCTACCAAAATCGGAATATTTTACGCTCATTTACTCACTTTCTCTCCTCCCATCCCCCTTTGGTACCTACTGCCCACCCTAAAGTCTGCCAATTTTCACCGCCCCCTCCCCGCCTATTAAAGGTTTATAATTATTTTACAATTTACTTCAAAACAAAATAAACATTCTCTAAGACAGCACCTCATTTAAAACGGAAATCAGACTTTAAAATACTTTTATCACCTCTCTATGGCACAAAGCCTTCCATTCCATGTGAATAGAAAATAGTGCCTTGTTGGTACTATACCCCATACTGCCTAGCCAAATTCTCCTTTTCTAACTCTCCACTTTTATGGTTGTGGTGCGTCCAAATAGGACACTTACTTCATATTTTGTGATCATATAAATGTTTGACTAGCGCCTGGTGGAAGTTCTTCCAGCTTATTTCGGAGATCACGGGTGTATTACGGCAGATTTGGTCCGGTGGAAGGGACTCCATCAGATAATTAGATCGTGTGTGGGCTCCAGCGGACTTTTTTTCCCCAAAAGTTCGACGGACCTAGAAATAAAACATGTTTCAAATCTTTCCGATGGACTCGAGTCTGGTCAAAAAGTCCGCTCATCTGTATGCTAGTCTGATGGACAAAAACCAACGCTAGGGCAGCTATTGGCTACTGGCTGTGAACTTCCTTATTTTAGTCCGGTTGTACATCATCACGTACGAATCCGTCTGACTTTGGTTGATCATGTGTAGGCAAGTCCGTTCATTCGAAAGTCCGTCGGAAAGTCCACCAGACCTAGTCCATCGAAAAGTCCGCCCGTGTGTACGCGGCATTAGTCCAGCTTTGGCTATCAACAATCTAGGGATTGAAAACTTCCCAACTTGACACCACACAATAGTCACTCACATCTTACTAGTAGCTAGGCTTGGAAAACATTTGAAAACACAGCTGGCACCTAATCCTTCTGAAACTATTGCCCTAATTAAAACCTACTATGTATATAAAAAAACACTGTCTCATAGATCTGACTCATATGCCACTTTTGAGAAACTATGGAGACCTGGGTTGACTGATCTGACAACTGAGATATTCAATTGTATCAATTGATCATTGTGTTACCATTAATGTATTGCAATATTACTGTATGTAACCAACTACTGCTGATTTGTATCTTCTTGTTTTGCCTCAGGCAATTTACTCACACAAATGTATTTTTTTCCATAAATAATCCAAATAAAAAATGATTAAAATAAAAGAAAATATATATATATACTAAAGCCAAATAGTATGGCCTTAGCAACAAAGCTGGTGCTTTGCTAGCAAGGAAAATTAAATCACAACAAACGAAAACAGAAAACACCCCATATTTTGCACCCC
This sequence comes from Aquarana catesbeiana, assembly GCF_042186555.1. Taxonomy (NCBI): domain Eukaryota; kingdom Metazoa; phylum Chordata; class Amphibia; order Anura; family Ranidae; genus Aquarana; species Aquarana catesbeiana. The sequence continues at coordinate 378,615,307 of NC_133327.1, forward strand.
ACCACTAAGAATAAGCTTGTTAATCCCCAAGATATACCGAACACCTTTAGTGATTGCTATTACTGTTTATATGACGACGCATAAACAGTAGACATAAAAAGACTACTCTCTCCCACACCCTTCTGCGCCTGTGATTGATTCCTTCTTGTGAGTAGGGATGAGCTTCGTGTTCGAGTCGAACCCATGTTCGACTCGAACATCGGCTGTTCGATCGTTCGCCGAATTGCGAACGTTATGGGCCGTTCGCGCTAAATTCGTGTGGCGCGTCACGGCCCATAATTCACTGCGGCATCGCAGTGCATTGCTGGCTGATGATTGGCCAAGCATGCACTATGACCCGCATGCTTGGCCAATCACAGCGCCGTCAGTAGAGAGAGCTGTAATTGGCCAAAGCCAGGGTGGCTTTGGCCAATTATGGCTCAGGGGATTTAGTACACACCCCACACTATATAAGGCCGCCTGCACGGCGGCCCTGTGTAGTGTGTGTTCCGGTGTGCTGAGAGATAGAGAGAGAGAGAGACAGTGTCATTTGATTTGAGTTAGATAGATTAGGCAGAACAGTCAGTCAGTTAGCTGCACTTACAGTGTATTGTGTATATATATGCATCCCAGGTGTTGCATATATATATATACACTGTATTCAGTTTAGCTAGATCCGTTCCTGTTATCTTCTATCTAGACTATTTACATTTAATGCAGTGCGTCCTGCTCACAGTGTTCAGCTAGATCCGTTCCTGCTATTTACATTTAGTGCAGTGCGTCCTGCTCACAGTGTTCAGCTAGATCCGTTCCTGTTATCTTCTAGACTATTTACATTTAGTGCAGTGCGTCCTGCTCACAGTGTTCAGCTAGATCCGTTCCTGCAATTTACATTTAGTGCAGTGCGTCCTGCTCACAGTGTTCAGCTAGATCCGTTCCTGCTATTTACATTTAGTGCAGTGCGTCCTGCTCACAGTGTTCAGCTAGATCCGTTCCTGCTATTTACATTTAGTGCAGTGCGTCCTGCTCACAGTGTTCAGCTAGATCCGTTCCTGCTATTTACATTTAGTGCAGTGCGTCCTGCTCACAGTGTTCAGCTAGATCCGTTCCTGCTATTTACATTTAGTGCAGTGCGTCCTGCTCACAGTGTTCAGCTAGATCCGTTCCTGTTAAATTCCTACTGACCGGCAGGCTTGTCTGGTTACAGTATATAAAGCTACCTGAAGAAAATTACAGGTGTTCTATTTGATCCTATTAGTACCACGGTCAGGCAGCTAGACTATTTACATTTAGTACAGTGCGTCCTGCTCACAGTGTTCAGCTAGATCCGTTCCTGTTATCTACCTACTGACAGGCAGGCTTGTCTGGTTACAGTATATAAAGCTACCTGAAGAAAATTACAGGTGTTCTATTTGATCCTATTAGTACCACGGTCAGGCAGCTAGACTATTTACATTTAGTACAGTGCGTCCTGCTCACAGTGTACAGCTAGATCCGTTCCTGTTATCTTCCTACTGACAGGCAGGCTTGTCTGGTTACAGTATATAAAGCTACCTGAAGAAAATTACAGGTGTTCTATTTGATCCTATTAGTACCACGGTCAGGCAGCTAGACTATTTACATTTAGTACAGTGCGTCCTGCTCACAGTGTTCAGCTAGATCCGTTCCTGTTATCTTCCTACTGACAGGCAGGCTTGTCTGGTTACAGTATATAAAGCTACTTGAAGAAAATTACAGGTGTTCTATCCCAGCTTAGTGCAGCTACAGGCCATTAGTATGTCTGGAAGGCCAAGAAGGAGAGGCAGACAGTCACAAGCCAATAAGAGAGGGCAAGCAGGCTCTGTGTCTAGTGCTGGTCGTGGAGACGGTGCATCCTCATCAGCACGTGGCCATGGGACACGCTTGGCCTTTTTTTCGGCAGCTGGCCATGTTGAGCCGCAACATGCGGAAGACTTGGTCGAGTGGATGACCAAGCCGTCCTCATCCTCCTCATCCTCTCTCACCCATGCCCAGGGTGCTTTGTCTGGCAAAGCAGCGGCCTCTTCCCTCAGCTCAATGTCATCAGTGACTCCTTCCCTAGCTCCACCATGTCCTCATGAGGATTCCCTCGAACTGTTTGACCACAGTGTTGGGTACATGCTCCAGGAGGATGCCCAGCGTTTGGAAGGCTCTGATGACGATACTGAGCTCGATGAAGGCAGTAACATGAGCGCGGACAGAGGGGGTGCCCAAGAAGGACAGCAATCTGGCAGTCATGCTCCCCCTGCTGCAGCATACTGCCAGGTTTGCTCCAGTGATGAGGAGGGAGGGGATGATGAGGTCACTGACTCAACGTGGGTGCCTGATAGGAGAGAGGAGGAGGAGGAGGAGGAGGAGGAGGAGGAGGAGGAGGAGGCGGCAGCACATCACCAACGAGGCAGGATGCCCTCCAGGGGCCAGCCTAAGGGCAGCACATTGACTGCATCACACCCCAAAGCTCCACATGTGCAGGGCGCTGCAGTCTCTGCGCGTTATTCAAAAAGTTCTTTGGTGTGGGCCTTTTTTGAGACGAGTGCATCAGATCGCACCGCTGCTATTTGCAACATATGTCTCAAGCGTATCTCGCGTGGCCAAAATATCTCCCGCTTGGGTACCACATGCTTGACCAGACATATGTTGACCTGCCATGCAGTTCGTTGGCAAGCGTATCTAAAAGACCCACACCAAAGAACAAAGAGGATCTCTCCTTGCTCCTCATCAGCTGAGATTTCCAACCCCACTAGACCTTCAGTCCTCTCTGAGACCTGCAGTGAGAGGAATGAAGGTGTAGAATTAGGTGTGTCACAGCCAAGTACTTGTGGGCAATCTGCTTTTGGTACACCGACGTCAGATTGTACCAGGCAAATTTCCCTGCCCCAGCTGCTGCACCGCCGAAAGAAGTTTGCTCCCAGCCATCCACATGCCCAGCGGTTGAATGCTAGCTTGGCAAAATTGCTAGCACTTCAACTGCTGCCTTTTCAGTTGGTAGACTCTGCCCCCTTCCGTGAGTTTGTGGAATGTGCGGTTCCTCAGTGGCAGGTACCCAAACGCCACTTTTTCTCACGGAAGGCGATTCCGGCTCTCTACCGGCATGTGGAAGGCAATGTCCATGCCTCGCTGGACAGGGCGGTCAGCGGTAAGGTGCATATTACCGCTGACTCATGGTCCAGCAGGCATGGAGAGGGACGTTACCTAAGTTTCACGGCGCATTGGGTGACTCTGCTGGCAGCTGGGAAGGATGCAGGACAAGGTGCAGTAGTGTTGGAGGTTGTTCCGCCACCACGCCTCCAAAATGCTGATTGTGACACACCTCTCTCCTCCACCCCCTCCTCTTCTTCTTCCTCCATGGCCTCTTCCTCGGAACCAGCGGTGCTCCGTAGGCGTTCAAGGGGCTACGCAAGTACGCAGGCCAAAAGATGCCATGCGGTGCTTGAGCTGGTGTGCTTGGGGGACAGGAGCCACACTGGGGCAGAGGTTCTGTCAGCTCTGCAGGGGCAGGTTCAGAGGTGGTTGACGCCACGCCAACTTAAGGCAGGAATGGTGGTTTGCAACAATGGCACCAACCTCCTCTCTGCCCTCCGACAGGGACAAATGACCCATGTGCCCTGTTTGGCTCACGTCCTTAACTTGGTGGTGCAGCGGTTCTTGGGCAGGTACCCGGGCTTACAGGATGTCCTGAGGCAGGCCAGGAAAGTCTGTGTGCATTTCCGCCGGTCATATAATGCCAGTGCTCGGCTGACGGACCTCCAAAAGGAGTTTAACCTGCCCAAGAACCGCCTAATCTGTGACATGCCCACCAGGTGGAACTCAACGTTGGCCATGCTGCAGCGGCTGCACACGCAGCAGAGGGCCATAAATGAGTACCTGTGCGACTATGGCACCAGGACAGGGTCAGGGGAGCTTGGTTTTTTTTCCCCACGCCAGTGGGCCATGATCAGGGATGCATGCACTGTCCTGTCACCATTCGAGGAGGCCACGAGGATGGTGAGCAGTGACAGTGCATGCATCAGTGACACTGTCCCCCTTGTCCACCTGTTGGAGCACACGCTGCGTGGAATAATGGACAGGGCACTTGAGGCAGAACAGAGGCAGGAAGAGGAGGACTTCCTTAGCTCTCAAGGCCCCCTTTATCCAGACAGTGTTCCTGCGTGCCCGCCGATCACACAGGAAGAGGACGAGGAGGAAGAGGAGGAGGAGGAAGATTGTGTCAGTATGGAGGTGGAGCCTGGCACTCAGCATCAGCAGCAGTCTTTAAGGGATCAGTCCCAAGAAACACATGGACTTGTACGTGGCTGGGAGGAGGTGGCTGCGGACCATGTCGTTCTTAGTGACCCAGAGGACTCCGGACCGAATGCCTCAGCAAACCTACGCTGCATGGCCTCCCTGATCCTGCAAAGCCTGCGTAAGGATCCTCGTATTCGTGGTATCAAGGAGAAGGACCAATACTGGCTGGCAACCCTCCTTGATCCACGTTACAAGGGTAAGGTTGCGGACCTTATCTTGCCATCGCAGAGGGAGCAGAGGATGAAACATCTTCGGGAGGCCTTGCAGAAAGGTCTGTGCAACGCGTTCCCAGAGACTGGGAGGTTACAAACTCCTGTTTCTGGACAACG